>NC_135722.1:81432610-81732610 GCF_964656455.1 Halichoerus grypus | reverse complement strand
GAACACTATCCTGAGTGCACAGGACTGACTGGGATATCATTGCATGACTTCTCTGTTTGCCCCAGGGTGTGGGACATATAATGAAGTGAGGCTGGACATTGGCAATCTCTTTTTTCTTTTGGTTTGAAACTTCATGCAACAGAAATCTAGTTTTCTATTTTACAAAAAAAGTGGAAGATGTGGAGAGAGTGGGGATGCTGCGAGATCTAATCAGAGGAGATGAGGAAGTAACTGGAGATTTCTGACAGCCCAGCTCACCATGAAAGGTAACTTCTGAAAGGTCTGTGGGAAGTTGCTCCTAAGGGCTCTGCACCAAGCTCTTGAACCTCATGTCACTCCAGGGGCTCCATATGTACTCGCGGGAAGCATCCACCTGCAAGATAACATTGCAGGTGAAAGGTATTTTATCCTACCATGCACACCAGACACTGGCTGGTATTGATTCAAGAATCTGAGAAATAAATTTATTGAACCAAGATATTGTACATCTTTTTTAAAATTTTAACCTAAGTTGTATATCAGCTTCCTTATAATTAATAACCAGAGAAGAATTATTCTGCCACTTCAAATGGTTGTTTGTGTTTATAGAAAAAAAAATTAAATTTTACTGAGAGTGTGCGTTACATACTCTGAATCTCTACCTTCCAATTCAAAGGGAAGACTAGCATACCCCTGTCCACCTAGTAACAGCCCCTTAGCTTACAGATTTGACACCTCTGAAAATATCCAAAGACTTCTGTGCTCTGCTTCACCAAAACTGGGAAGTGGCAGTGAGACTTTGGTGTTTCCTATGTGCCAGGGCACTGTGTAGGTCATGTTGTGTGCCTCCCTCACGGCATGCCATTCTGTAATTTTAGCTCCTATAGGACATTTCTCTAGGGTTGTGCCAAGGTGGGCTGGGGTTTGGGTTCAGGGAGCAGCTGGTTCTGAAGAGGAGGCTTTAGGGCTTTAAATCCTGAAGAGCAACTGGGTCTGTAGAAAGAGGGATGTCTGGGAGCAAAAGTCCTGATAAAACGTTCCAGGACAGGTTTCCAATCAGAAGAAGAAAAGCTGCAGCCATGGTCAATCTCTTTTCTCCTGCAGGCCAGAGGCCAGGACAGGCTCTACCACTGGGAAGGTAGGCATAGGAGATTCCTGGCCAGAGAGCTGGACTCAAGTTCAGGGCAGCCTTCTAGCTGTCCTTGCAGGGAGGTGGGAAGAAGGGATAGGGACAAATCAGTAGCTTGGGGCAGGAAAAAGACCTCCTTTCAGAGATTGGGAAACAAAGGTCCAGAGAGGCTGGGTTTGCTCTGGTCACAGACACACCCTAGAATCCAGGCTGCTGATCTTCCTAAAAGCTTCATCTCCTCCATCAGGAGCAGCTCATAGGCCATGGCTTGCCTCCCTCCAGGACTAGCACCTCAGATTCCCCTTGCCCAGCCTATATTTCATCATACATTTCAAAATATATTTTCATCATATTTTAAGTGGGTAGGCAACTCCTGCTTTCCTGCTCCTCCCAGACTCTCTTTCACTTCAAGAAGCTGGGACAGAACTCAGAATGGCTATGACTATAAAGAACATCAGAACTGCTGAGAGCCTAGGTTTCTTTATTATTTAAATTAAATATAATGTTCCCTGGCTACCCTGGAGCTCTGAGGATCAAATAAACTAACAAAAAAGGTAGTTCATACCTTAAAAAGCATTATTTGAATTTATATTTGCATTAATTTCTTTTAGAGGAAATGGTAGTTATAGCTGATATGAGCACTAGACTGCGGCTCAGAGATTCTGAATTTGAGCCTAGCTTTGCTACTTAGCAGCTGATTTAGACTTTAGATTCCTTATCTTAAAAATGGGTAGGTCAAGATGGCCAACAGACACATGAAAAGATGCTCAACATCACTCATCATCAGGGAAATACAAATCAAAACTACAATGAGATATCACCTCACAACAGTCAGAATGGCTAAAATTAACAACACAAGAAACAACAAGTGTTAGTGAGGATGCAGAGAAAAGGGACCCCTATTATACTGTTGGTGGGAATTAAAACTGGTGCAGCCTCTCTGGAAAACAGTATGGACGTTCCTCAAAAAATTAAAAATAGAACTATCTTATGATCCAGCAATTGCACTACTAGGTATTTACCCAAAAAATACAAAAATACTAATTTGAAGGGATACATGCACTCTGATGTTTACAGCAGCATTATCTATAATATCCAAATTATGGAAAGAGCCCAAATGTCCATTGACTGATGAATGGATAAAGAAGAAGTGGTTACACACACACACACACACACACATACACACAGTGGAATATGACTCAGCCATAAAAAGGAATGGAATCTTGCCATTTGCAATGACTTGGAGGGAGCTAGAGAGTATTATGCTAAGTGAAATAAATCAGTCAGAAAAAGACAAATACCATATGATTTCACTCATGTGGAATTTAAGAAACAAAACAAATAAAAATAGGGGCAAAAAAGAGAGGAAAACCAAGAAACAGACTCTTAACTACAGAAAACAAATTGATAGTTACTGGAGAGGAGGTAGGAGAGAGGAATGGGTTAAATAGGTGATGAGTATTAAGCAGGGAACTTATTGTGATGAGCACCAGGTGTTGTATGTAAGTGTTGAATCATTGAATCCTACACCTGAAACTAATATTACACTGCATGTTAACTAACTTGAATTTAAATAAAAACCCTAAAAAATGGATAGGTCAGAAATAGCTCCTGCAATGCCCATTTAGGCATTATTTCCCTCATTCATCAAGCGTATGTTGAGCATTGAATCTGTATCAGGTACTGTTCTAGGCTCAGCATTCAGTGCTTAGAGTCCCCGACTTCATGTCATTTATATTTCATTGGTGAGGAGACAGACAGTAAATACAATATATACATAAGTGTACTGGTCTCCTTGGGATGCCATAACAACATACTGCAGAGTAGGAGGCTTAAACAGTAGACATTTATTTCTCACAGTTCTGGAGGTTAGAAGTCCAAGATCAAGGTTGTAGACAATTCAGTTCCTGGCAAGAGCTCTCTTCTTGGCTTATAGACAGCTACTTTCTCATTATGACCTCACAAAGGACTTTTCTTGGTACATGAATATGTGCAGGGAGAGAAAGGCAGAGATCGCTGTCTCTCTTACTCTTCTTATAAGTTCATCAATCCTATTAGATTAGGATTCCACACTTATGACCTCATTTAACCTTAAATGCCACCAAAAAGCCTTATTTCCAAATATAGAAGGTTAGAGCTTCAACCTATGAATTTTGAAGGACACAATTCAGTCTATAGCAGTAAGCAATTCAGTGAATAAAATAATTTGAGATAATAAGTGTTATAAAAATTACCAAAAAAATAAAAAGTAAGTGGGAGAATATGATGCCTTCTAAGTGGCATTATTTAATAAGGTATATCTCAGCCAAAGTCCAAGTGATAGGATAGGTCAGCCTTGAAATAATGGGGGAGAGGACTCCAGGCAGAAAAACAGCAAGTACAAGTGCCTGAGACTGGACACAGCTTGGCAAGTGCAAATGCATCAAGAGGGCCAGAGCAGCTGCAATGGAGTGAGGGAGTTAGAAGATAGGTCAAGAACAGGTCCTAGTGAATTCCATGCTGTATCCCATGGGGAATGCCTTTGAAGTTTATGAGCAGTGAAGTGCTATGATCTGACCTACACTTTATAAAGATCACTCTACCACTAAGTGAATATGTTTTTTGGAGGGGGGGTGGTGCAGGGAGAAAGGTAACTAGGGCCAAGGTCTCATCTAGGCCAGAGATAATGGTGGATTGGCTTGAGCTGTTAGTATAAAGGTGGAGGGAAATAGGTGGATTCATGATGGATTTTAGAGAAAGTGTGAAGGGAATCTGTATTGAACTAAATGTGGGATATGAAGGAAAATAAAGAATCATGACCGACTCTTAGAATTTTGGTCTCCGATGCTTCTAGTTCTTTCTGACACAGTTCTTTTAGAAAGATGAGGAAGAGCTGAGAAGGACAGATTTCATGAGGTCAGTTCTGTTTGGATATGTTCAGTTTTATATGTCTGCTACATATCTACATGGAGATAAAGAGATGCATAAAATAATCTTGAGTTCAGGGGAAATGTCAGGGCTGAGGACACAGATGTGGCAATTATCAGTGTATGGTTTTTAAGCCAGGGTGCTTGATGTGCACACCCAGATAAACAGAAAGGAATGGGGAGGGAGGAGGAAGGAAGATAGAGCCCTGAGGTGACTCAACAGAAAGGGGACTAGAAGAGAATAGGAAACCAATGCAAGAGAACCAGGAGTTGGCTATGGGATAGAAGGGGTCAGAGATGAATGGCACATGATGTTGACTGCTGTTAGGATTCAATAAGGTAAAAATGGGAACGTTTTTCATAAAGTCTGAAGCACTATTCAACTGCTAGTCATAGCGGGTCCCTGGGTATGGGCCCAGAGAATGGGTGGCCACAAGTCCATCAGTTCATTAGTTCATCAGTTCTTCGCTTCAGAAGGAAGCACAGTGAGAATCTCAGTAGGAAAGAAAGGGCAGATGTCTCCTATGGTGACCACTATAGCCCTACTTTCTTTACCTTCTGAGCACCTTGATCCTTCAATTTTGCTGCTACTCACCTTTGCGGGATGTTCGTTCACTTACTCACTCTTTCATTCCTGTGTCCAGATTATGAGGCATGTACAAATGTAGTGATAAAACAGAAGACCCAGAATTAATTACTCCAGAATATCCCAAATTTTTAACCAAACTCCAGGGGGAGAGGCAGCAGTTTCAAGGATAAAGTTTAGGGACAGGTAGAAAACTAATTTTATTGAACACCTACATTGAACAGCAGGCATTTAGAACTTCTTTAACCATCCAATAATTGCACTACCCATTTTTCAGAGGAGGAAACTAAGATCTAGAGCAGCACTGTCCAATAGAACTTGCTGTGATGCTGGAAGGTGATGTTTGAATGGTGAAGATGGAGAGGAGGTGGGAGATGGGGTTTCTCCCCTCCACCATCACACCAATAACTGTCTTTTCTCCCTACCATCATCACATGAACATTGATATTCTCCTTCTCCCCTCCACAATCTCTACATATCAGTCCTGTCTCCTACCTCATTCCCATCCACCAACTCCTTCTCACCAAGTCCCTTCCTACTGGCCACTTCTACTAACACCATCATGCCAGTTGCAATTCTACCTTTCATGACCACCATCACAACAACCCAGAATCCTACCTCCTCTCCTCAACAACCATCGTCACATCAACACTGCCTCCCCCTTCCTCTCTACCACTGCTTTCATAAAATAATCCCCTTCTCACCATCTCTCCTCCATCAGTGTCATAACCCCAAACATGACTCCTTTCCTCTATTACCTCCATCTCACCAATCCTGGCTCCCACTTGCACCCCTCTACCACTTCCACCCATAGCAAATTGCATCCCATGTCCTCCCCTCCACAATGACAACATGCTAAATCAGATTTCTAACCCCCTTCTTCCACACCTTCATCACACCAACATTGAAGGCTACCTTCTCCCCTAACTGGCCTTCATTACACAAATTCCACATTCCACAGATCATCATGCCACCACTCCATCACATCAATTCTGACTTCCACCCCTCCACTCCATGACTTCAATCACATATGCAATCCCCCATCTCTTCTGTGGTCCACCTCCACCGTGCCCACTCTGATTCACACCTCCTAATCAGTGATAACAGTGGTGCAATGGAGGAGATGAGAAATGAGTTTTGTGTGGTGGAGGACAGGAGGAGAAGAAATGGGAAACAGTATTGCTATAATGGAGTTGGTGGAGGGGATGAGGTAGAAGATGGGTTGGTTGTGTTGGTAGAGGAGAGTAGATGGAAGTCAGTGTTGGTGTGACAGGAGCAGTAGAGTGGTGAGATTAGTATGATGGATGTGGAGCGCCTGGCTGGTTCAGTTGGTAGAGCATGTGACTCTTGATCTCAGAGTCATGAGTTCAAGCCCCATATTGGGTGTACAGCTGACTTAAAAAAAAAAAATCAATTTCTTTGAAAAAAGTTGAGGTATTTTGATAAGGATTGCATTAAATGTGTAGATTGCTCTACAGATGTTGGCGAGGATGCAGAGAAAGGGGAACCCTCTTACACTGTTGGTGGGAATGCAAGCTGGTGCAGCCACTCTGGAAAACAGTATGGAGGTTCCTCAAAAAGTTGAAAATAGAGCTACCATACAACCCAGCAATTTCACTACTGGGTATTTACCCCAAAGATACAAATGTAGGGATCTGAAGGGGTACATGCACCCCAATGTTTATAGCAGCAATGTCCACAATAGCCAAACTGTGGAAAGAGCCAAGATGTCCATCAACAGATGAATGGATAAAGAAGATGTGGTATATATATCTACAATGGGATATTATGCAGCCATCAAAAAACCCCCGATATCTTGCCATTTGCAATGACGTGGATGGAACTAGAGGGTATTATGCTAAGCAAAATAAGTCAATCAGAGAAAGACATATATCATATGATCTCACTGATATGAGGAATTCTTAATCTCAGGAAACAAACTGAGGGTTCCTGGAGAGGTGGGGGGTGGGAGGGGAGGGGTGGCTGGGTGATAGACATTGGGGAGGGTATGTGCTATGGTGAGCACTGTGAATTGTGTAAGAATGATGAATCACAAACCTGTACCTCTGAAACAAATAATACATTATATGTTAAAAAAAAAAAAAAAAGATAGTAGGAAGGGTAAAATGAAGGGGGGGGAATTGGAGGGGGAGATGAACCATGAGAGACTATGGACTCTGAGAAACAAACTGAGGGTTCTAGAGGGGAGGGGGGTGGAGGGATGGGTTAGTCTGGTGATGAGTATTAAAGAGGGCATGTATTGAATGGAGCACTGGGTGTTATATGCAAACAATGAATCATGAAACACTACATCAAAAACTAATGATGTAATGTATGGTGATTAACATAACATAATATAAAATTAAAAAAAAATCCAACATGTTGGATATTGGAAGAAAAAGGGAAGTAAGTGGTTTGATATGATAAAGGAGGTAGAAGTGAGATGATTGGAGCTAGATTTGGTGTGATAGAGGTAAAGGGTAACAAATGAAAGCCTGGTTTGGTGTGATGGATGTGGCAGAAGATAGGAGATGAGATGCAAGATTGGTATGATGAAGGTCTTCAGGGGAAGAGTTTGAAATCAGTGTTGGTGTGATAATGGTGGTAGAGGATAGGAGGTAAGAATCTGGTTAGGCATGATGGCCATGGTGGAGGGGAGGAAATAGGAAGCAGGCTGCTCCAGTGGAGGTTGTTGCGGGGAGGAGGTGAGAATCAGGTTTTGTGTGGTGGAGATGGTGGAGAAAAGGCAGTAGAAGGTAAGTTTGGAATATTGGAGGTGGATGAAGGGAGGATCTGGAGATGGAGTGGTGTGGTAATGGTTATGCAGAAGAAGAAGTGGGAATTAGTCTTGGTCTGATGGAGGAAAATGGGAGTCTAAGCTGGTGTGATGGCAGTGCTGGGAAGAAGGCAGTAAACTGGGATATTGTGATGGTAGTAATGAAGGGTGAGGAATGAATGAAGGTTGGAATACATGTAGTGGGAGGTGGAGGTGGCCTGATAAACCCCTGGCCAGACTTATCAAAAAGAAAAGAGAAATGACCCAAATAAATAAAATTATGAATGAGAGAGGAGAGATCACAAGTAACACCAAAGAAATACAATTATAAGAACATATTATGAGCAACTATATGCCAGCAAATTAGATAATCTGGAAGAAATGGATGCTTTCCTAGAGATGTATCAACTACCAAAACTGAAACGGGAAGAAATAGAAAACCTATAACCGCTAAGGAAATTGAAGGAATAATAAAAAAATCTCCCAACAAACAAAAGCCCAGGGCCAGGTAGCTTCCCAGGGGAAGCCTGCCAAACATTTAAAGAAGAATTAATACCTGTTCTTCTGAAACTGTTCCAAAAAATAGAAATGGAAGAAAAACTTCCAAACTCGTTTTATGAGGCCACCATTACCTTGATCCCCAAACCAGACAAAGACCCCATCAAAAAAGAGAATTACAGAACAATATCCTTGATGAACATGGATGCAAAAATTCTCACCAAAATACTAGCCAATAGGATACAACAGTATATTAAAAAGATTATTCACCACGACCAAGTGAGATTTATCCCTGGGCTGCGAGGTGGTTCAACATCTACAAATCAATCAATGTGATACAACACATTAATAAAAGAAAGAACAAGAACCATATGATCCTCTCAATAGATGCAGAAAAAGCATTTGACAAAGTACAGCATTCTTTCTTGATCAAAACTCTTCAGAGTATAGAGATAGAGGGTACATACCTCAATATCATAAAAGCCATCTATGCAAAACCCACAGCGAATATCATTCTCAATGGGGAAAAACTGAGAGCTTTCCCCCTAAGGTCAGGAACACGGCAGGGATGTCCACTATCACCACTGCTATTCATCATAGTATTAGAAGTCCTAGCCACAGCAATCAGACAACAAAAAGAAATAAAAGTCACCCAAATAGGCAAAGAAGAAGTCAAACTTTCACTCTTTGCAGATGATTTGATACTTTATGTGGAAAACCCAAAAGACTCCCCCACAAAACTGCTAGAACTCATAGAGGAATTCAGTAAAGTGGCGGGATATAAAATCAATGCACAGAAATCAGTGGCATTCCTATACACCAACAACAAGACAGAAGAAAGAGAAATTAAGGAGTCGATCCCATTTACAATTGCACCCAAAACCATAGGATACCTAGGAATAAATCTAACCAAAGAGGCAAAGAATCTGTACTGAGAAAACTATAAAATACTCATGAAAGAAATTGAGGAAGACACAAAGAAATGGAAAAACGTTCCATGCTCATGGATTGGAAGAACAAATATTGTGAAGATGTCAGTGCTACCTAGAACAATCTACACATTCAATGCAATCAATCCCCATCAAAATAACCATCAACTTTTTTCAAAGAAATGGAGCAAATAATCCTAAAATTTGTATGGAACCAGAAAAGACCCCGAATAGCCACTGGAATGTTGAAAAAGAAAAGCAAAGCTAGTGGCATCACAATTCCAGACTTCAAGCTCTATTACAAAGCTGTCATCATCAAGAGAGTATGGTACTGGCACAAAAAGAGACACATCGATCAATGGAACAGAATAGAGCCCAGAAATGGACCCTCAACATATGGTCAACTAATCTTCAACAAAGCAGGAAAGAATGTCCAATGGAAAAAAGACAGTCTCTTCAACAAATGGTGCTGGGAAAATTGGACAGCCACATGCAGAAGAATGAACTTGGACCATTTCCTTACACCACACACAAAAATAGACTCCAAATGGTTGAAAGACCTCAGTGTGAGACAGGAATCCATCAAAATCCTAAAGGAGAACACAGGCAGCAACCTCTTCAACCTCAGCCACAGCAACTTCTTCCTAGAAACATCGCCAAAGGCAAGGGAAGCGAGGGCAAAAATGGACTATTGGGACTTCATCAAGATAAAAAGCTTTTGCACAGCAAAAGAAACCATCAACAAAACCAAAAGACAACCGACAGAATGGGAGAAGATAGTTGTAAACGACATATCAGATAAGGGGCTAGTATCCAAAATCTATAAAGAACTTTTCAAACTCAACACCCAAAGAACAAATGATCTAATCAAGAAATGGGCAGAAGACATGAACAGACATTTTTCCAAAGAAGACATCCAAATGGCCAATAGACACATGAAAAAGTGCTCAACATCGCTCAGCATCAGGGAAATACAAATCAAAACCTCAATGAGATACCACCTCACACCAGTCAGAATGGCTAAAATTAACAAGTCAGGAAACGACAGATGTTGGTGGGGATGCGAAGAAAGGGGAACCCTCCTACACTGCTGGTGGGAATGTAAGCTGTTGCAGCCACTCTGGAAAACAGTATGGAGGTTCTTCAAAAAGTTGAAAATAGAGCTACCATACAACCCAGCAATTTCACTACTGGGTATTTACCCCAAAAATACAAATGTAGGGATCCGAAGGGGTATGTGTGCCCCGATGTTTATAGCAGCAATGTCCACAATAGCCAAACTATGGAAAGAGCCAAGATGTCCACTGACAGATGAATGGATAAAGAAGATGTGGTATATATCTACAATGGAATATTATGCAGCCATCAAAAGAAATGAAATCTTGCCATTTGCAGCGACATGGATGGAACTGGAGGGTATTATGCTGAGTGAAATAAGTCAATCAGAGAAAGACATGCATCATATGATCTCACTGATATGAGGAATTCTTAATCTCAGGAAACAAACTGAGGGTTGCTGGAGTGGTGGGGGGTGGGAAGGGAGGGGTGGCTGGGTGATAAACACTGGGGAGGGTATGTGCTATGGTGAGTGCTGTGAATTGTGTAAGAATGTTGAATCACAGACCTGTACCTCTGCATCAAATAATACATTATATGTTAAAAAAAAAAAGAAGAAGAAGAAGAAGAGAGCAGGAAGGAAAGAATAAAGGGGGGCGGAAATTGGAGGGGGAGATGAACCATGAGAGACTATGGACTCTGAGAAACAAACTGAGGGTTCTAGAGGGGAAGGGGGTGGGGGACGGGTTAGCCTGGTGATAGGTATTAAAGAGGGCACATACTGAATGGAGCACTGGGTGTTATACACAAGCAACGAATCATGGAACACTACATCAAATCTAATAATGTAATGTATGATAATAAATAATAATATAATAATAATAAAAGCATAATAATAATTAAAAAAAGGTGGTGAAGTGGATGAAGTGAGGAAGTTGTTGGCATGATGAAGGTGGTGCATGGAAAGAAATCAGAGTCATGGTAGATGGAGGCATTGGAGGGGAGGAGGTGGGAAATGAGTTTCATGTGGTGGTTTGGTGGAACAGAAGAGATGGTGAGCAGGTTTGTGGTGAGTGGTAGAGGGTGGTATGTGGGAGGTGGGGCTGTGTTAATGGGGGTTTTGGAAGTGAGGTGGTGTTTGTCAGGGTTGGGGTGATGGAGGTGGTTGAGATGTGGAGATGGAAGGCCTTGTGATGTTTGGAGGTGGTGAAGAGAAGGGGTGGGAGGCAATGTTGGGGTGATGGAGGAGGGAAGTTTGAGTCTTCAGGTAACAAATTCTAGTCTTCATTTTTCTTAAAATTACACTTTGATTTTACTGGATTATTTCTAAAGCTGTGCACATTGTTCTTTAAAAGTGTATTATTTCATAGATGGTTTTGCATTTTGTATCTGCCTGCTGCAATCTTATCACATAATTTCTTTCCCCAGGAAAATCACACTACACAAGGAATTAACGGATGTAGGTCTTAGGGCTGACTTGATCACAGATACCAACTGAGATATAATTAGAAGAATTATATCTATCTTTTCCAATCACAATAAATATCATGTGATATCCTCAAAATGATTTATAATGGAATCATACTAATAATATCATGAACTTCCATACCCCACACTTAGCAGTACATTGTGAACTGCCACACCCCACACTTACCAGTACATCATAGTTTAAAAATCATTTTCACATACATTATCCTTTTGGAATTATAACAACCAGTGTCAGGTTGTCATCTTGGAGTTAGTTTCATGACATCAAACCAAATTTCCATAAATTTTGTTCACAGATTTGTATCTATATCTGTGACATTTTATCTGTTTTTAAAGCAGGAAGAAGAGCAGATAGGAGCAAAAATGTCAACTGTTTTAGTAAGAAAAACAAAATCCTTCCCAGAAGCCCATTTACATTTCAGAACCGCATCATATGTTCACACTGAGGGACCAGGGAAGTAGAATTCCAGAAGACTTAAGTCAATATTCAAGTTGGTAGTTTTATGTACATCTTCTTTTTTAATAGCAACCTGTGTCTCTAACCTGACTTCCATATATGCTCTCGTTTTATGTTGTCTTTGTTACATTTAGATACAATTTCCACTAATATAATTAGCTTCCTCTTCCTCCTCTCCCTGCACCTGCCTCCTTCCACAACCAAATCATTTCTCAACTCCTCCATTGCACCACTGTTATCACTCAAACCTGGATTAGGAGGTGTGAATCAGAGTGGGCACGGTGGAGGTGGACCACAGAAGAGATGGGGGATTGCATATGTGATTGAAGTCATGGAGTGGAGGGGTGGAAGTCAGAATTGATGTGATGGAGTGGTGGCATGATGATCTGTGGAATGTGGAATTTGTGTAATGAAGGCCAGTTAGGGGAGAAGGTAGCCTTCAATGTTGGTGTGATGAAGGTGTGGAAGAAGGGGGTTAGAAATCTGATTTAGCATGTTGTCATTGTGGAGGGGAGGACATGGGATGCAATTTGCTATGGGTGGAAGTGGTAGAGGGGTGCAAGTGGGAGCCAGGATTGGTGAGATGGAGGTAATAGAGGAAAGGAGTCATGTTTGGGGTTATGACACTGATGGAGGAGAGATGGTGAGAAGGGGATTATTTTATGAAAGCAGTGGTAGAGAGGAAGGGGGAGGCAGTGTTGATGTGACGATGGTTGTTGAGGAGAGGAGGTAGGATTCTGGGTTGTTGTGATGGTGGTCATGAAAGGTAGAATTGCAACTGGCATGATGGTGTTAGTAGAAGTGGCCAGTAGGAAGGGACTTGGTGAGAAGGAGTTGGTGGATGGGAATGAGGTAGGAGACAGGACTGATATGTAGAGATTGTGGAGGGGAGAAGGAGAATATCAATGTTCATGTGATGATGGTAGGGAGAAAAGACAGTTATTGGTGTGATGGTGGAGGGGAGAAACCCCATCTCCCACCTCCTCTCCATCTTCACCATTCAAACATCACCTTCCAGCATCACAGCAAGTTCTATTGGACAGTGCTGCTCTAGATCTTAGTTTCCTCCTCTGAAAAATGGGTAGTGCAATTATTGGATGGTTGAAGAAGTTCTAAATGCCTGTTGTTGAGTAAATGTTCATGAAATGATGTGATTTATATAAGATGTTTAAATTGTTTTGAGACTGAATTTATCAAAATGTTTAATAATGTCATGTGATCTTTCACAAGCCTATGGGTGGTTGTCTCTCTCACAACCACAAGTGCCTGGAAGATGTGCAGATCTGCATCACTCCATAGTGACTCAGAGGAAGAAGTCTGCTGTCAGTGGAAGTGATAACACCTAGGTAAGACAAAAGACCTGGCTCACTCCTGGGAGGTGCGAGTCTGAGGTCATGTCAGTGAACAGTTCTAATGACTAGATGCTGATTAAGACACTGGTCTCCTGGCATTTGGGGGAGAGATCTCCACTCTAGCAGCTGGGGCCCACTAGACTCTACTGGGGCCAACAAGCCCAGCCTAACTTCACACACCTGAGTGAGGTTCAGCAAGGTCCTCAAAGTTTCTGAAGGGAAATGGTCTTTGTCTCAGTTGTGGAAGAAGATGACCCATCAGGGAGAGTGGACAGTCTTTAGATTCTGAAAGGTGATCTTCAGCCTAGGACAGGCTAAATGGGGTAAGGATGTCAAGGAAAGGGGAGAACGGTGAATTCCTCACCTCAAGTTTCCTGCTTGTCTTGGTTAGATAACAGATGGGGCTGGATGAGACTGGAGAAAGCTGTGAGATGGGGAGCCACAATTTCTGATGATAGCTGCCAGTCTGTGAGGTGGGTGTTCAGGAACTTCCTTCCACCTGGTCTCATTAAAGGAACACTTCAGGGCCCAGGAGCTTTTATGAAGCTGTACAAGGGTACAGTCAGACATTCACCCAGCCATCTGTGAGATGACCCCTGCCCTTCCTTCTTTCTGGGGATGTGAGAAGTGGGCAAAGGAGCTAGAGAAGGAGGAAACAAAAGTGGTGATCTGAAACCCTGGACAGTGCTTTGTGGCATGATACCTCAGAACGATTTAGTTGTTGGAAAAATGACCCCACTCTGGTTACAGCAGGCATGGTTTCAAGTTGATATCCTGTTTTCCTATGTTCAGTCTTCACTGCCATCCACCCATCCTAAACATGGCTCTCGAGGCTTCTCAGAAAACCCTCTAATAACCCGCCCTAAGATTTCCCCACTTGGGGACAAGATTAGCTTATTCTGAGCTCCCATGGAGGCACAATTACTCTGCTAGGGACCCCAGGCTCTCCATGGATAATTGAAGAGAGAGCATTTCTAGAGATTTGGTTAGCTGTTGATAGAAACTTAGGGAAGGTGAGTAAAGAAGGTCCTGAAACCATTTTACCCCTGCTCAGATCCTTCCTGTCAGTTAGAAGATGAGGAGCAAGTATAAAGTTTGCACCTTTGGCTCCCTGTCTGCACAGAGACTCTGGGCACCTCAGTGCAGCCAGCATGGAAGAGTAAGTTATGCACTAGCAGACTGATGACACTGCAGGTGGGATTGCAGTGATCACCCTCTGTGGAAACTGCCTTCCTTCCACTCTCCTCTTCACTCATTTCTCACCTGGGGCCTCGGGTTTCTGGAGTTTCTTAGTCTACTGATACCTCAATTCATATGGAGATGGTTATGATTAAGATTAGGTGAGCCTTAGGCTGGCCAGGTTTTCTCATGGTCTCTCAGAAAAAGCCCACCAAAGGATAAGGGCTCAGAATGTAAACTGAGTCACTATGGAATGATGCAGGTCTGCACATCTTCCAGGCACTTGTGGTTGTGAGAGAGACAACCACCCATAGGCCTATGAAAGATCACATGACATTATTAAACATTTTAATAAATTCAGTCTCAAAACAATTTAAACATCTTTTGTAAATCACATCATTTCATGAATCAGCTTTATGAAGGTAAGTTGGGCACAAGGGATGAGACTGCCTTTTCTTAGAGTGACCCCCTCATGGAATAAAACTCCAAATAAATACCAAGGAATGGAAGCTCTCTTGATGTAGGATGGTGTTCTTTTGTGAAGAGTAAAGGGTTTCTGTTAAGGGACTCTGAGTAATACTGTGAATGTGCTTCATACAATGTCACTGGTGATGGGCCTGGGGGGTCGGGAGCAAGCAGGCAGGGAGTAGGGTCAGCCAGAAGCTGTGCTCTTCTATGAGGGGCTGGAATTGTTAATGCATTTATTATGCCATCTTACAGATGCTTTAATCTTGAATATCACTAAAATTGATTTGATCTGCTTCAAGCCATTGTTTTGAGGGTGATTATGTGCCCTTCACAAACAATTTCTCTACTCTCCTTTTTCTCTCACCTCCTCTCTCTTCTTTTCTCCCTGTCCTTCCCCTCTCCATCACTGTCTTTTCTTTCTCCCCTTCACTCACCTCTCTCCCTCCCACTCTCCCCCTCTTTCCACCTCTTGTTTCTCCTGCCTTCAGTCTCTGTCTATCCCACTTTCTTGCCCACACCCTCTCTACCCTCTTCTCTAAACACAGGAAAGAGGGCATGATGCTTACTTTTTCCCATGCTACATATCTGTGTTTGAGACAAGTGAGGAAAACTAAAAGCATTTGAAATGCTTCAAGGGTAAGAGAAGGTTAAGGAAGAATGTCCTTTATTCTATCAAGACCATTGGGGATTTTCTGTGCTGGAAGATTTATTTCTTTGTGAAATGATAACTGATTACATCTGAAGGGGCAAAAGAGAGTGCTTTAGATCATGTCCATTACTGTTAGCAAACAATATCTTAGGCAGTGTCAGGGAAAGAAACCTCACGGCTGTACCACTGGCACTTTCCAGTTTGCCATTTCATCCTTGTCCCTTTTATGCCCATTTGGAGACTAGAAAGGAATATAAAGGCTAATATTAAATTATTTTTCTTCATGCCTTATAACAACACCTACTGCTGCTACAGCTACTTTAACCTTCCATACCCTCTGTTCTGGCCAAATTTATGGAAATGTCATTCATCTCTGGTACTTGGCTCTCTAACTCACCCAAGTCAGCATTATCTGTTCATCAGGCAATAGGGATTACCCCAGAAGAAGCATGGGGAAGACTCCTCAAGCCAGTAGACCAGAGCAAGCTGCTGGCTCACTCAAGTCCCCTGCTCACTGCAGTTTCAAGACCCAAAAGTCACAACCAGAGAATTCAGCATTCATTTCACCCCCAATCAATTGACTCCAGACTATATTTTACATCCATATAGAGTCAAGTCCCAGTGGTCCCTGGTCCACTGAAGGAACACATAGGCACAGGGAGGTCACAAGGTGAAATTCTAACCTACAGGAACCCTCAGACTGATGAGGATGCTATGAAGTTGTATGGTCCAGTAAACAACTGGTTTAAACACAGATTATTACTAAATCTGAGAATTGCAACTTTACACACCATAGGATCTCAATCACAAAACTCTCCAAGTTTTAAGGCAAAGAAGAAAAAACAAGTAAGCAAACACAGCAAAAACTCACCACAAGTTTCTCCCACAAATATTTTTTTTAAAGATTTTATTTATTTCTGAGAGAGAGAGAGAGAGAGAGAGAGAGAGAGAAAGAGAGAGAGGGACAGCACAAGCAGGGGGAACAGCAGGAAGAGGGAGAAGCAGGCTCCCTGCTGAGCAAGGAACCCAATGAGGGACTCGATCCCAGGCTGGGATTATGACCTGAACTGAAGGTAGATGCTTAACCAACTGAGCTACCCAGGCATCCCTCCTCCCACAGATATTGTTGCAGAGGAGACTTTTTATATTTAGAGAATTCAGGGTTACAATGATACCCTATTTATACTATCTTTCATACAGGTGAAGAAATAGGGCTGAGAGAGGTACTGTGGTTTACCCAAAGTCACACAGTGAATTAGGGCTTGTGATAGGATTAGAAACCAAATCTCTCAAATATGGGCTCTTAGCTCCCTCTGCCATACCATGTACGTGGGTTTCTCTATAATAGAGATGATATGTATTCCTTCATTCAACAACTCTTCACTGAGTACCTTTTGTTTACTCAAAACTTTGGCATTATAGTGATGACTAAACTGGACCTTTCTCTCATGGAATGCAAAGTTTAGTGGAGGATACAAAGTGTAAATGAGCGGACAGATAACTGATTGTGAATGGTGGGAGGTGCTGTGGAGAACAGAAATACTGGGAAATCTCCTTACATCAGATGGTCTGTGGTGAGAGACAACCAGGTGAAAACTGGAATGGAGAGCATTTGTACCAGAAAGAAAGGCATGTATGATAACCACAAGTGAAGATGGGGGCATGAGGCATTCAAGCAGCTGACAGAGGGTCTGTGGATAGACTGGGCAGTGGAGAGAGTGATGTGAGAGGAGGCTGGAAAGATAGCAGGGGCCACAGCACTCAGAGATTTCTAGAACAAGACATGAAGTTTAAATCAAATACAAAATGATATAGGATGCCATGTATATGTAAAACCCTCTAGCTTCATCCATGTAGTTGTAAATGGCAAGATTTCATTCTTTTCTGTGGCTGAGTAATATTCTAGTAATACTCTACATCTTCCTTATCCAATCATCAGTTGATGGACACTTGGGCTGTTTCCATAATTTGGCTATTGTAGGTAATGCTGCTATAAACCTTGGGATGCATGTATACCTTTGAATTACTATTTTTGTATTCGTTGGGTAAATACCTTAGTAGTGCAATTTCTGGACCATAGGGTAGTTCTATTTCTAACTTTTTGAGGAACCTCCATACTGTTTTCCAGAGGGGCTGCACCAGTTTGCATTCCCACCAACAGTGAAAGAAGGTCCCCCTTTCTCCACATCCTCACCAACACCTGCTATTTCTTGTGTTGTTGATTTTAGCCAGGTGTGAAGTGATATTTTTTGTAGTTTTGATTTTTATTTCCCTGATAATCAGTGATGTTGAGCATCTGTTCATGTGTCTGTTGGCCATCTATATGTCTTCTTTGGAAAATGTCTACTCATGTCTTCTGCCCATTTTTTAATTGGACTATTTGTTTTTGGGGTTTTGAGTTTTATAAGTTCTTTATATATTTTGGATACTAAACCCTTATCAGATATGTCATTTGCAAATATCTTCTCCCATTCTGTAGGGTTTTGTGTGTGTGTGTGTGTGTGTGTGTGTGTGTGTGTGTGTAGTTCCTCTCTGTTCCTTCTCTTGCTCTCTTCTCTCATGATTGGTTAGCTTGCTTTAGTGAAATATTTAGATTCATTACTCTTTATTTTTTGGGTATCTATTACTTTTATTTTATTTGTAGTTACCATTTGGTTTATATGTAATATCTGCATATAGCAGTCTGTATTAAGCTAATGGTCACTTAATTTTGAACTCATTCTTTACCCTCTCCCCTCCACGTTTCTGATGTAGGTATCATATTTTACATCAGGTTATTTTGTGCTTCTCTTGAATGATTTTTACAGGTATAGTTAGTTAGTTAGTTAGTTAGTTAGTTAGTTAGTTAGTTAGTTTTGCTTCTGTGCTTCCTATTTTTCTTCCTCTTATTTATGGTTCCCCCCTTCACAGAGTCCCCCATAACATTTCTTGTAGGGCTGTTTTAGTGGTCATGAATTTCTTTAACTTTTGTTTGGTTTGTCTGAGAATCTCTTTATCTCTCCTTCTATTCTGAATGATAGCCTTGGTTGTAGAGTATTCTTGGCTGGAAAATTTTCCCTTTCAGCACTTTGAATATATTGTGCCACTCTCTTCTGGCCTGTAATGTTCTGTTGAAAAATCAGCTGATAACCTAATGGGGTCTCCTTTCTATATAACTCTTCTTTTCTCTTGCAATATTTAAAATTCTTTCTGTTCATTATTTTTTGCCATTTTAATTACTATGTGCCTGGGTGTGGACCTCCTTGGGTTGAATTTATTGGAAGATTTCTGTTCATTCTGGATCTGGATCTCTGTTTACCTCCCCATATTTGGGAAGTTTTCGGCTATTATTTCTTCAAATACATTTTCTGCCCCCCTTTCTTTCTATTCTCCTTTTAGGATCCCTATAATTTGAATGTTATTATACTTGATGGTGTCATTTCCTCTAAGCCTATTCTCCTTATGCAGTATTTGTTTGTCTTTAATCTGTTCAGCTGGATTGCTTTCCATTAGTCCATCCTCCAGGCCACTTATACATTTCAGTTTCCAGTAGACTACTATTTATCCCTTCTATTATATTTTTTATTTTATTTTTTGAGTTCTTCATCTCTGACATGTTGTTTTTTATCTCTTTGTCAAGGGTCTCACTGATGTCCTCCACCCTTTCTTGAATCCAGTGAATATCTTTATAATAATTACTTTAAATTCTTTGTCAGGTGTTTATTACCTATTTCTGTTTCACTTAGATCTCCTGTTGTGATTTTTTCCTATTCTTTTATTTGGGACATATTCCTCTGTATCCTCATTTGGTCTACTTCTCTGTGTCTTTTTCTGTGTGTTATCAAAGTCAGCTATCTTCTGGCTCTATGAAGAAGAGGTCCTGTACTGCTCTGCAGTGCAGTGTCCCCTGTTCACCAGAACCTAGCACTTCAGAGATGTCTCCTATATGTGTGGATTATATCCTGCTATTGCATCTGAGTCACTTTTTATTTCAGTCCAGATGTCTGCACTGACTTTCTGCCTATTGTGGGCTATGCTTGCTCTCTACCAAAAAACTACTAATAATGAGACCCAGGTGGGCTGGCTCTGAGGTCATATGACTGCAGGAGGGCTAGGGAGCAGGGTGCCTAGCTGCTAGTCCTAGCCCCAAACATGGTGGCCACTGGATGCATGGTGCACAGCAGTGGTGGTGGTCAAGGGTGCAGCATGCAGCAATGGTGGCAGTGGATGGGGGCCGCAGATGCTGGGCAGGGTTCATGCATTAACAAAATTTTCTCTGAGCCCAGGACAGAGGCCAGTTGGCTTGGAGTGGGAGAGTTATCAGGAGAACTCATGGTTGGGATGAACTGCTAGCAGGTTAAGGAGCAAGTGTCTGTGTAGCACTCCCCCCAACAGGTATCCCTATATTTATTTATATTTTGGAGAGGGAGGAAAATGGCATCTACCAGCTACTTTATTACTGATGAAGTCACACAACACGCTCCAAAATTAGTATAAAAGATCTCAAAAAAAAAAAACAAAACTTCCTCTCGCTTACTCCCAAGTGTGCAAATTGTCACTTCTATGTTGCCTTTCCTCTGGCTGTCATCTGTTTAAGGGCAAAGACCTGGCTGTCACTCATCCTCCTTGCTCACCAGTGCTGAGTCAGCTAACTTTTAAAATGCCAGGCTCCAAGTCCCACAGTTATACAAACTTATGGAATTTGGTCACTCTGGGTTTCAAAGCCAGACATTATAAGGATTCATCTTCCTCCTGTGGGCTCCCTGGTGTAAGGGATCCTTTCTTTTACCTCTCCATGCTCACAGCTCCCTCTCTTCTGCAGGCAGCTCCTGACCACCATTTCTGCCCTTCCTAATCTCTTCAATGTGGCTTCTTCTCTACATTTAGTTGGGGGTTTGTTCTGCCATTCTTCAGATTTCTTTCTGGCTTATTTACTAGGATGTGAGTGATATCTAGTTATAAATGTGGGATGGAATAAACTTAGGGTCCTCCTACTCTGCCATATTCCCAAGAGCTCCCCCACAACTTTTTCATATTTTGACTGCATACAGAGGCTATCTAAAGCTTGTTCTACTGTCATGAGCTAGTGAGAACAGCCTTGGGGAATTTAGTGTGAGAAACATATCCCTCTACATACATATTTCCTTTCTTATATCCCAAAATTGATATGTAAGACATAAGTCCTTAAAGATGTCCATTCTAACCACCTTTACTTATTTATTTATAAAGATTTTATTTATTTATTTGAGAGAGACAGAGTGCATGAGTGGGGAGAGGAGCAGAGGGACAAGCAGACTCCCTCCTGGTCAGGGAACCTGACATGGGGCTCAATCCCAGGACCCTGAGATCATGACCTGAGCCAAAGTCAGATGCCTAACCAACTGAATCACCCAGGCACCCCATCACTGTTATTTAAAATAATACTAGAAGTGCTAGCTATAGCAATCAGATAACAAAAAGAAATAAAACGCATCCAAATCAGTAAGGAAGAAATAAAATTTTCACTATTTGCAGATTACATGATAGTCTGTATAGAAGACCCAAAAGACTACCAAAAAACTATTAGAAATGTAAAACAAATTCAGTAAAGTCACAGAATACAAAATCAATCTACAGAAATCTGTTGCATTTCTATACATTGATAATGAAGCAGCAGAAAGAGAAATTAAGAAAACAACCTAATTTACAATTGGACCAAAAATAAGAAGACACCTAAGAATAAACCTAACTGAAGAGGTTAAAGACGTGTACTCTGAAAACTATAAAATGCTAATGAAAGAAATTCAAAATGACACAAAAATATGGAAAGACATCCCATGCTTATGGATTACTGTTAAATGTTAAATGTCTATACTACCCTAAGCAATCTACAATTTCAATGCAATCCCTATCAAAATGCCACCAGCATTTCTCATAGAGCTAGAAGAAACTATCTTAAACTTTGTATGGAACCACAAAAGACCCCAAATAGCCAAGCAATCTTGAAAAAGAAAAGCAAAGCAGGCAGAATCATATTTCCAGACTTCAAGTTATATTACAAAGCTGTTTTGATCAAAATAGTATGGTCCTGGCACAAAAATAGACATATACACCAATAGAACAGAATACAAAACTTAGAAATGAATGCACAACTATATGGCCAATTAATTTTTAACAAAGCAGGAAAGAATATCCAGTGGGAAAAAGACAGTCTCTTCAACAAATGGTGCTGGGAAAACTGGACAGCAACATGCAAAATAATGAAACTGGAAAACTTCCTTACATCATACACAAAAGTAAATTCAAAATGGTTGAACACCTAAATGCGAGACCTGAAACCATCAAAATCCTAGAGGAGAACACAGGCAGTAACCTCTGTGACATCAGCATTAGCAACTTCTTTTTAGATATGTCTGAGGGAAAGGAAACAAAAGCAAAAATAACTATTGGGACTTCATCAAGATAAAAAGCTTCTGCACAGTGAAGAAGATCATCAAGAAAACTAAAAGGCAACCTAAGGAATTGTAGAGGACATTTGCAAATGACATATCTGATAGGGGGTTAGTATCCAAAGTATATAAAGAACTTATAAAACTCAAAACCCCCAAAACAAATAGTCCAATTAAAAAATGGACAGAAGACATGAGTAGACATTTTTCCAAGGAAGACATATAGATGGCCAACAGACACATGAACAGATGCTCAACATCACTGATTATCAGGGAAATAAAAATCAAAACTACAAGAGATATCACTTCACACCTGTTGGAATGGCTAAAATCAACAACACAAGAAATAGCATAAAAACCATATGATCATTTCAATAGATGCATAGAAACCATTTGACAAAGTACAACATTCATTCATGATAAAAACCTTCAACAAAGTAGGATAAGAGGGAAAAATACCTCAACATAAAAAAGGCCATACATTAAAAACCCACAGCTAACATCATATTCAATGGTAAAACCTGAGTTTCCCCTGTCAGGAATAAGACAGGGATATCCACTCTCACCACTATTATTTAACATCGTACTGGAAGTCCTAGCCATGGCAATTAGACAAGAGAAAGCAACAAATAATAGTTTCACTATTTGCAGACAACATAATGCTAGAGAAAATCCTAAAGAGTCCACCAAAAAACTACTAGAACTGATAAATGAATTCAGTAAGATTGCAGAATACAAAAATAATGTACAGAAATCTGTGGCATTTTTATACACTAATAAAGAAGCAACAGAAAGAGAAATTAAGAAAGCAATGCCATTTACAATTACACCAAAGATAATAGATACCTCGGAATAAACTTAACCAAAGAGGTGAAAGACCTGTACTCTGAAAACTCTAAAATGTTGATGAAAGACATTGAAGACAATGCAAATAAATGGAAAGACAGTCCGTGCTCATGTATTGGGAAAATAAGTATTGTTAAAATGTCTATACTACTGAAAGCAATCTATACATTTAATGCACTGCCTATCAAAATAGCAGCATTTTTTCACAGAGCTAGAAAAAACAATCCTAAAATTTGTATGGAAACACAAAGACTCTGAATAACCAAAACAATCTTGTAAAAGAAAAACAAAGCTGGAGGTATCATAGTTCCAGATTTCACATTATACTACAAAGCTATAGTAATGAAAACAGTATGGTACTGGCACAAAAATAGGCACAAAGATCGATGGAACAGAATTGAAAGCCCAGAAACAAACCTACATTTATATGGTCAATTCATTTTTGACAAAGGAAGAAAGAACATGCAATGGAAAAAGATAGCCTCTTCAACAAATGGTGTTGAGGAAATTGGACAGCTACATGCAAAAAATGAAACTGGACCACTGGCTTCCACAATACACAAGAATAAATTCAAAATGGATTAAGAACTTAATGTGAGACCTGAAATTATAAAAATCCTCAAAGAGAGTACAACCAGTTATTTTTCCAACATCAGGCATAGCAACTTTTTTCTAGATTTGTCTTCTGAGGCAAAGAAAGCAAAAGGAAAAATAACCTTGTGGGACTACATCAAAAGAAAAAGCTTCTGCACAGTGAAGGAAATAATCAACAAAACTAAAAGACAACCTACTGATGGGGAGAAGATATTTGCAAATGACATACCTGATAAAGAAAAGGTTAGTATCAAAAATATATAAAGAACCTACAACTCAATACCCCATAAACAAATAATCCAATTAGAAAATGGGCAGAAGACATGAACAGATGTTTCTCCAATGAAGACATCCAGATGGCCAACAAACACATGAAAAGATGCTCAACTTCACTCATCATCAGGAAAGGCAAATCAAAACCAGAGTGAGATATCACCTCACACCTTTCAGATAGATTAAAATCAAAAGCACAAGAAACAGCAAATGTTATCAATGATGTGGAGAAATAGGAACACTCATGCACTGTTGGTGGGAATAAGAACTGTACAGCCACTGTGGAAAACAGTATGGAGATTCCTCAAAAAGTTAAAAATGGAACAACCATATGATCTAGTAATCACATTACTGAGTATTCACAAAAAAATTACAAAAACACTAACTCTAAGGGATATATGCTCCCCTATGTTTATAGCAACACTATTAACAATAGCCAAGTTATGGAAGCAGCCCAAGTGTCTGTCAATAGATAAATATATAAAGAACAAGTGGTATATATATTCAAAGGAATATTATTCAGCCATAAAATGACTGAAATCTTGCCATTTGCAACAACATAGATGGAGCTAGAGAGTATAATGCTAATCAAAATAAGCCAGTCAGAGAAAGACAAATACCATATGATTTCACTCATATGTGGAATTTAGCAAACAAAACAAAAAATAAAGGGGAAAAAAAGGAGACAGGAACAAACCAAGAAAAAGACAATCGTAGAGAACAAACTGGTGGTTACTGGAGGGAAGGGGTGGGGATGGGTTAAATAGGTAATGGGGATTAAGGATTGCACTTGTCGTGATGAGCGATGAGTGATGTATAGAATTGTTGAATATATTGTATACCTGAAACTAATATTACACTCTATTTTAACTATATTGGAACTAAAATTAAAAACTAAATACAAAATAGGGAAAAGGTTGCTGGCAGGGCAGAATGAGAGGGCATGCACATATATGAACACACCCTTGGAAAAACAAGAAAGAAATGTTACCTGAACTAGGAGTTATACTTATCCTCATCACCTTCATGGAAGAGCTCCTATGGAACATTCCCAGCTGGCCACAGCCTTCAAAGTCATGCACACCATGAAAAAAGTGTCTTAGGATATGACTCTATTTTAGGCTGCTGGTTGTAATTTTTTTACCTCAGGATCACTCTTCTTTAAGGACCAGTGGAAGATCTGTGGACACTTGGCCTCCTTTACCAGCTGCCACAAATGCCCAGGGCATTCCCTGCTACAAGTCAACTTAATGATGAAAAAACAAAACAAAACAAAACAAAAAAAACACTAGAAAGTGAATTAAATTGAAAGCTCAGTGTCTACATGAGGATAAAGGACTTTTGCAGCTTAGAGTGTTGGGAGCTGCTATTATCTACCTGTCTCTATTTAATGAATTTTCCTTTGAGTGCTTTTCTAAGATGCCATTCCCAGGCCATGAAACTGGCTATACTTTTAAAATCTGATTCTTTTTTACTTTATGTGGAAAACCCAAAAGACTCCACCCCCAAATTGCTAGAACTCATACAGTGATTCAGCAACGTGGCAGGATACAAAATTAATGCACAGAAATCAGTTGCATTTCTATACACTAACAATGAGACAGAAGAACGAGAAATTAAGGAATTGATCCCATTCACAATTGCACCAAAAACCATTAGATACATAGGGATAAACCTAACCAAAGAGGTAAAGTATCTGTACTGTAAAAACTACAGAACACTTGTGAAAGAAATTGAGGAAGAAAGAAAATGATGAAAAAGCATTCCATGCTCATGGATTGGAAGAACAAATACTGTGAAAATGTCTATGCTGCCCAGAGCAATGTACACATTCAATGCAATCCCTATCAAAATACCATTGACATTTTTCAGAGATGGAACAAACAATCCTAAAACTTATATGGAACCAGAAAAGACCCCGAATTGCCAGGGGAATGTTGAAAAAGAAAACCAAAGCTGGGGGCATCACAATGCCTGACTTCAAGCTATATTACAAAACTATAATCATCAAGACAGCATGATACTGGCACAAAAATAAACACATAGATCAATGGAACAGAATAGAGAACCCAGAAATGGACCCTTAACTCTATGGTCAACTAATCTTCGACAAAGTAGGAAATAGCATCCAATGGAAAAAAGACAATCTCTTCAATAAATGGTGCTGGAAAAATTGGACAGCCACATGCACAAGAATGAAACTAAACCATTCTCTTACACTATACACAAAGATAAACCCAAAATGGCTGAAAGACCTAAATGTGAGACAGGAATCCATCAAAATCATAGAGGAGAACACAGGCAGTAACCTCTTTGACGTTGGCCACAGCAACTTCTGTTTTGGCAAAAGGCAAAAGAACGAAAGCAAAAATGAACTATTGGGACTTCAGCAAGGTAAAAAGCTCTGCACAGCAAAGGAAACAGTCAACAAAACTAAGAGGCAACCCATGGAATGGGAGAAAATATTTGCAAGTGACATTACAGATAAAAGGCAGGTATCCCAAGATCTATAAAGAACTTCTCAAACTCAAGACCCAAAAAACAAGTAATCCAGTCAAGAAATGGGCAGAAGACATGAACAGACACTTCTCCAAAGAATATAGACAAATGACTAACAGATACATGAAAAAATGTTCAACATCACTAGTCATCAAGGAAATACAAATCAAAACCACAATGAGATACCACCTCACACCAGTTAGAATGTCAAAAATTAACAAGACAGGAAACAACAAGTGTTGGTGAGGATGTGGAGAAAGGAGAACCCTCTTAACACTGTTGGTGGGAATGCAAGCTGGGACAGCCACTCTGAAAAGCAGTATGGAGGTTTCTCAAGTGTTTAAAAATAGAGCAGCACTATGACCCTGCAATTGCACTGCTAGGTATTTACCCAAAAGTTACAGATGTAGTGAAATGAAGGGGCACCTGCACCCCAATGTTCATAGCTGCAATGTCCACAATAGCCAAACTGTGGAAAGAGCCAAGATGTCTTTCAACAGATGAATGGGTAAAGAAGATGTGGTTCATATGTACAATAGAGTATTACTCAGCCCTCAGAAAGGATGAGTACCTACCATTTGCATCGATATGGATGGAACTGGAGGGTATTATGCTAAGAGAAATAAGTCAAGCAGAGAAAGATAATTATCATATGGTGTCACTAATATGTAGAATATCAGGAATAGTGCAGAGGACCATAGGGGAAGGGAGGGAAAACTGAATGGGAAGAAATCAGAGAGGGAGACAAACCATGAGAGACTCTGGACTCCAGGAAACAAACTGAGGGTTACAGAAGGGAGGGGGGTGGGGGGATGGGATAACTGGGTGATAGGCATTAAGGAAGGCACATGATCTGATGAGCACTGGGTGTTATATGCAACTAACAGATCATTAAAAACTAATGATGTACTATATGTTGGCTAATTGAATTTAATTAAAAAAAGATAAAAAAATAGTAAAGTTAATTGTGCACTTAAAAAAATAATGAAATAGGGGCACCTGGGTGGCTCAGATGGTTAAGCGTCTGTCTTCGGCTCAGGTCATGATCCCAGGGTCCTGGCATCGAGCCCCACATTGGGCTCCCTGCTCCACAAGAAACCTGCTTTTCCCTCTCCCACTCCCCCTGCTTGTGTTCCCACTCTTGCTGTGTCTATCTCCGTCAAATAAACAAATAAAATCTTAGAAAAAATAATACAATAAAATCTGATTCTTTGAGACAAGTTGTTGTAATGCTGCAAGCACAATCATACCAGGCCACTCACTGCTGCTTTAGCATGCCTTGTACCCTGTACCTTCAGGCCTTCACCCTCAAGTTTCACTACCTCCGTATTGCCTTACCCTGGACCCTCACCCTTTTCACCTGTCAAAGTGTAACCCTTCCTTGACCTCCAAGGTCATCTCACCTCCCCTAAAAGTTGTCCCTGACTATCCCTCTCCTAGATGCCAAAGAATATTGTTTCCCCTGTGCCATAACATAGCATCCTCAACTGCATCAAATGGAAAGCCTCACTCATCATTGTGATTGTAAATTTTGCATTTCTGAGAGGTTGGATGTTTCCGTCCATTTCTGCTATTTTTCCCTGGGCTCAAACTACTGCCTTCTCCATGGTAGACACTCAATAAATAAATGCAGAACATCAATTCAATAACAACTGTCCTGTGTAAGGATATCTTGTTCTTTCCCACAGTGCTAACATGATGGATGTCTACAACCCTTGGTGCTTGTCAGTCTGTTGAATTTCACCATGCTCTCTTCTCTGCCTGGGAGCTGAAGAGGAGCCTGTGATGGCCACTTCAACAGAACCTCTCTGGAATCTGGCTGTTATGCCCAGGCTTGCCATGTCTCTGATGCTAGAAGGTTTGTGAAAGCACTAGAGTGGGTTGCACACCAGGCAGGCAGCTTGTGCATCCTGTCATTCTTTCCTGAGAAGCATTATCATCTAACAGAAAGACCCAAATTGGGCACCTGCACAATTTTTAAATGAGGTTTTTTTTTTTTTTTTTTTTTTTTTTTTTAAAGATTTTATTCATTTATTCGACAGAGAGAGACACAGCGAGAGAGGGGACACAAGCAGGGGGAGTGGGAGAGGGAGAAGCAGGCTTCCCGCTGAGCAAGGAGCCCGATGTGGGACTCGATCCCAGGACCCCGGGACCATGACCTGAGCTGAAGGCAGACGCTTAACAACTGAGCCACCCAGGCGCCCTTAAATGAGGTTTTTAACAAGCTTGAGGAAATGTCTATGTCTCCACTCTTTCCTCTTTTCTCTCTCTCCCATCAATTTCTATCCCTCCTTTTCCACATATCTATTTATTTTCCTTTTACTAAGTATTTATTTTTATTTATAATTTTTTTAAATTGATGTTTTAACTTTAATTCTAGTTAGTTAACATACAATGTAATATTATTATCAGGAGCACAATTTAGTGATTCAGTACTTCCATACAACAGCTAGTGCTCATCACAAGTGCACTCCTTAATCCCCATCACCTATTTAGCCCATCGTCCCACCCACTTCCCCTCTGGTAACCATCAGTTTGTTCTCTATAGTTAAGAGTCTGTTTCTTGGTCTCTCTCTCTCTCTCACTCTCTCTCTCTCTCTCTCTTTCCCCTTTGCTTTTTGGTTTTGTTTCTTAAATTCCACATATGAGTGAAATTATATGGTATATGTCTTCTTTGACTAACTAATTTTGCTTAGCATAGTACTCTCTAGCTCCACCCACACCATTGCAAATGGCAAAGTTTCATTCTTTTTTATGGTTGAGTAATATTCCATTTCTTATTTATCCATTTATTAGTCAATGAACATTAGGGCTCTTTCCATAAATTGGCTATTGTAAATAATCCTGCTATAAACATTGGTATGCATGTATAACTTCAAATTAGTATTTTTGTATCCTTTGGGTAAATACCTAGTACTGCAATTGCTAGATCATAAGGTCATTCTATTTTTAACTTTTTGAAGAACCTCCATACTGTTGTTCACAGTGGTTACACTAGTTTTCATTCCCACCAATAATATAAGAGGATTCCCCTTTCTCCACATCCTTGTCATTGTAGTTTTGATTTGCATTTCCCTGATGATGTGTGATGTTGAACCTCTTTTTATGTGTCTGTTGGCCAACTGGATGACTTCTTTATAGAAATGTCTGTTCATGTCTTCTGCCCACTTTTAAGTGGATTATTTATTTTTGGGGTGTTGAGTTGTTTAAGTTCTTTATATATTTTGGATACTAACCATTTCTCTAACAGGCATGTCATTTACAAATTTCTTCTCCCATTCCATAGGTTGCCTTTTAGTTTGCTGATTGTTTCCTTCACTGTGCAGAAGTTTTTATCTTGATGAAGTCCCAATAGATCATTTTTGCTTTTGTTCCCCATCCTTCAGGAGAACGTATCTAGAAAGAAGTTACTGAGGCTGATGTCAAAGAGATTACTGCCTGTGTTCTCTTTTAGGATTTTGATGGTTTCAGGTCTCACATTTAGGTCTTCAATCCATTTGAATTTACTTTTGTGCATGGTGTAAGAAATTTTTCCAGTTTCATTCTTTTGCTTGTGTGTCCAGTTTTCCCAACACCATTTGTTGAAGAAACTGTCTTTTTTCCCACTGGATATTCTTTCCTGCTTTGTCGAAGATTAACTGACCATATAGTAGTGGGTTCATTTTTGGGATGTCTATTCTGTTCCATTGATCTATGTGTCTGTTTTTGTGCCAGTACCATACTCTTTTGATCACAACAGCTTTCTAATATAACTTGAAGTCTAGAAATGTGATGCCTTCTGCTTTGCTTTACTTTTTCAAGGTTGCTTTGGCTATTTGGGGTCTTTTGTGGTTTCATATAAAGTTTAGGATTGTTTGTTCTACCTCTGTGAAAAACGCTGGTGACATTTTGATAGGGATTGCTTTTAATGTGTATATTGATATATACTACTGTATAGACACTTAAACAATATTTGTTCTTTTAATCCAATCCATGAGCATGGAATGTCTTTCCATTTCCTTGTGTCATCTTCATTTCTTTCATTGGTGTTTTATAGTTTTCAGAATATAGGCCTTTCAGCCCTTTGCTTAGGTTTATTCCAAGGTATCTTATTATTTTTTAATTATAAATGGTATTGTTATTAATTTAATTTCTTAATTTTTCTTTCTGCAGCTTTATTACTGATGTATAGAAATGCAACAGAATTCTGTGCATCAATTATGTATCCTGTGACTTTACTGAATTCATTTAACAGTTCTAACATTTTTTTGTTCATTTTTGGAGTCTTTTGTGTTTTCTATATGTAGTGACATGTCATCTGAAAATAGTGAAAGTATTACTTCTTCCTTACCAATTTGGATGCCTTTTATTTCTTTTTGTTGTCTGATTGCTGTGGCTCAGATTTCCTTTACTATATCGAATAAAAGTGGTGAAAATCCTTGTCTTGTTCCTGACCTTAGGGGGGAAATTCTCAGTTTTACCCCATTAAGAATGATGTTTTTAATAAATGGTCTTTATTATGTTGAGATATGTTCCCCTTAAACCTACTTCGTTGAGGGTTTTTATCATGAATGTGTGTTGTACTTTATCAAATGCTTTTTCTGCATCTATTGAAATGATCATATGATTCTTATCCTTTCTTCCTTTCTCTTATTGATGTGATGTATCATGTTGATTGATTTGCAAATATTGAACCACCCTTGCAACTCAGAAATAAATCTCACTTGATGGTGATGAATAATTTTTTAATATATTGTTGGATTCAGTTTGCTAGTATTTAGTTGAGGATTTTTGAAACTATGTTCATGAGAGATATTGGCCTATAGTTCTCCTTTTTTGTGGTGTCTTTATTTGGTCTTGGTCTTGGTATTGAGGTATTACTAGCCTTATAGAATGAAGTGAAAATTTTTCTATTTTTTGGAATAGTTTGAGAAGAATAGGTATTAACACTTATTTAAATGTTTGGTAGAATTCACTCAGAAGCCATCTGGTCCTGGACTTTTGTTTGATGGGAATTTTTTTATTACTAAGTCAACTGCTTTGCTGGGAATTGGTCTATTCAAATTTTCTATTTCTTTATGTTTCAGTTTTGTTAAATTATATGTTTCTAGGAATTTATCCATTTCTTCTAGGTTGTCCTATTGGCATATAGTTTTTCATAATGTTCTCTTATAGTCCTTTGTATTTCTAAGGTGTTAGTTGTTATTTCTCCTCTCTCATTTGTAATTTTAATTATTTGAATCCTTTATCTTTTTTCTTGATAAATCTAGCTAGAGGTTTATCCATTTTAGTGACTTTTTCAATAAATAAGCTGCTAGTTTCATTGATCTGTTCTATTGTGTGTGTGTATGCTTTGTGTGCTTTGTTTTTGGCTTTTTTGATTTATTTTTAGCTTCTGTATCATTTATTTCTGCTATTATCTTTTTTTTTTTTTTTTGCTCTAATCTTTATTATTTCCTTTCTTCTGCTTGTTTAGTTGCATTTATTTTTCTTTTCCTAGCTCCTTTAAATGTAAGGTTTGGTTGTTTATTTGAAATTCTTCTTGCTTCTTGAGGTAGGTTTTTATTGCTATATACTACCCTCTTAGAACCACATTTGCTGTATCCCAAAAGTTTTAGATTTTTGTGTTTTCATTTTCATTTGCTTCCAGTATATTTTTATTTCTTCTTTTATTTCCTGGTTGACCCATTCATTGTTTAGTAGCATGTATTTGTGGTCTCTGCAGATTTTTTCTTGTGGTTGACTTCTAGTTTCATATAGCATTGTGGTCAGAAAAGATGCACCGTATGACTTTGATCTTCTTGAATTTGTTGGAGCTGTTTTGTGGCCTAATATGTGATCTATTCTGGAGAATGTTCCATGTACACTTGAAAAGAATGTGTATTCTGTTGTCTTAGGATGAAATATATCACTTAAATCCATCTGTTCCAGTGTGACTCTCCAAGTCATTCTTACCTTGTTGATTTACTGTTTGAATGATCTGTCCATCCATGTAAGTGAGGTGTTATAATCCCCTACCATTATTGTCAATTCATTCCTTTATGTCTGTTATGAACTGTTTTATGTATTTGGGTGTTCTCATTTGGGATGCATAAATATTTATAATTGTTATATCTTCTTGTTGGATTGTCCCCTTTATTTTTATATAGCGCTCTTCTTTGTCTCCTATTATAGTCTTTGTTTTAAAGGCTATTTTGTCCAATATAGGTAGTGGTACTCTGACTTTCTTTTGACATCCATTTGCATGATAGATATTTCTCCATCCCCTCACTTTCAATCTGCAGGTGGCTTTTGGTCCAAAATGAGTTTCATAAACAGCATATAGATGGATCTTGTTTTTTTTTTTTTTTTTTTTTTATCCATCTGTCACCTTATGTGTTTTGACTGGAGCATTAATCTATTTATATTCAAAACAGTTATTGGTAGATATGTATTTATTTCCATTTAGTTACTTGTTTTGTAGTTGTTTTATTGTTCTCTAATCCTTTCTTTTGATCTCCTTCAGTTTTCTGGCTTTCTTTAGTTATATACTTGGATTCCTTTCTCTTTATTTTTTGCATATCTATTACTGGGTTTTGATTTCTGATTACCATTAGTTTTGTATATAACATCTGCATATAGCAGTCTATATTAAATTGATGGTCATCAGGGGTGCCTGGGTGGTTCAGTCGGTTAAGTGTGTGCCTGCTATTACGGAAATAGAGAAGCTTATGGGATGTGTAGGTGGCTTAGTCATTTAAACGTCTCCCTGCCTTTGGCTCAGATCATGATTTCAGTGTCTTGAGATCAAGCCCCACATAGAGCTCCCTGCTCAGCAGGGAGTCTGATTCTCCCTCTCTCTCTGCCCCTCCCCCCACTCATGCTCACTCTCTCTCTCTCTAATATAAATAAATAAATAAATAAATAAATAAATAAATAAATAAAAGCTTAAAAATTGATAGTCATCAACCCATTCTTTACCCCTCCCCATATTTTAATTAGATCTTGTCATATTTTACATCCTTTTATTTTGTGAGTTGTTTGGCTGATATTTTACAAAAATACTAATTTTTGACTGCTTCTGTGTTTTCTACCTTCGTACTGTCATTTTTGTTCTTTCTTTTCCACTCAAAAACTCCCCTTTAATATTTCTTGCAGAACTGTGTTAGTGGTCAAGAACTCCTTTCATTTGGGGTGCCTGGGTGGCTCAGTCCTTAAGCGTCTGCCTTCGGCTCAGGTCATGATCCCAGGGTCCTGGGATCGAGCCCTGCATCGGGCTCTCTCCTCTGTGGGGAAGCCTGCTTCTCCCTCTCCTACTCCCCCTGCTTGTGTTCCCTCTCTCTGTTAAATAAATAAATAAAATCTTTAAAAAAAAAAGAAAGAACTCCTTTCGTTTTTGTTAATCTGGGAAACACTTTATCTCTCTTTCTATTCTGAATGGTAGTCTTGCTTGATAGTAATTTTGGCTGCAGACTTTTCCCATTCAGCACTTTGAATATATCATACCACTCCCTTCTGACTTGAAAGTTTCTGCCAAAAAATCCCCTGATAGCCTTATGTAACTTTCTTATTTTGTCTTGCTGCTTTTGAATTTTTTTTCTTTATCACTATATTTTGCCTTTTTTATTGTAATGTGTATTGGTGTGGATCTGCTTTTATTCATTTTGTCAGTGGTTGTCTGTGCCTCTTGGATCTGGATATGTTTCCTTCCCCAAATTAGGGAAGTTTTCAACTATTATTTCTTCCAATAAATTTTCTGCTCCCCTTTCTCTCTCTTCTCCTGGAACTCCTGTAATGTGAATGTTATTACGTTTGGTGGAATTACTGAGTCCCTAAGTCTATTCTTGTTTTGCATAACTCTTTTTTTTTTTTTTTTTTTTTGGTCCCTTTTGTTCAGCTTGATTGCTTTTCATTATTCTGTTTTCTAGGTCATTAATTTGTTCCTCTGCTTATTCTAGCTTGCTGTTCAATCCATCAGGCATGTTTCTCATTGTGTTTATTAAGCTCTTTATCTCTGCAATGTTATTCCTTATCTCTCTGTTAAGACTCTCACTCGTGTCCTTCACTCTTTTCTCAACTCCAGTGAAAATCTTTATGATCATTACATTAAATTCTCTATCAGGCATGTTACTTATATCTGTTTCACTTAACTCTCTGGCTATGGCCTTTTTCTGTTCTTTCATTTGAAACAAATTCCTCTGTCTTCTCATTTTGTCTAAGTCTGTGCCTGCTTCTCTGTGTTAAGAAAGTCAGCTAGTTCTATTCTTAAGGGAAATGACCTTACAAACAAGAACTCCCAGGTTGGAGATCTGTTGTTGGCTGGGGTTTGTCCTGGTCTTCTGAAGGAAGTACCCGCTGCCCTGGCACTGAGGGAAATGTAACTGGGGAGGATGGTAGGGTGAGACTTAGTGTAAGCAAGTTAGGTAGTAGTATTGGTACTGTGCTGGTTGCCACAAGTGGCTCTGTGCTAAAGCTAAGGGGCAAGGGAGGGAAAAGGTGCTGGCTAGTTCCTTTGTTCCTGGAGGGGTTTCTCTGTGAATGCTGCCTCTCTGGGACATGCTCCAAGAAGAGCAAATAACCTCCCTACTGTATGCCCTAGGCACTCTTTAGATTGCTGTTTCCACATTGTATGTTTGCAAGCTGTTTGCCCTGCCTTCTCTCTAAGATTAGCACCAATGCCTCTGAGGTCTCCTGGAGCCAAGCCCATTGACCTTTAAAACTCTAGGCTTTAAGCACTGCTGGTTGCAAGAACTCTCAAAATTAGGCCCCTCTCACTTTCCAAGACAATTGCTCTGAGGATTCATCTTCCCAGTGTGGTCTTCTTTTGTGCTAGTCTGTCTCTCCACCCTTCTCTGTGACCACAGCTCCCTCCCCACTGCAGCAGCCATGATCCTTTTCTCTCTTAAACCTTGTTGCCCCACTTCCTACCTTCTTCAATGTGGCCTCTTCTCTACATTTTAGTTGTAGAGTTTGTTTTCTGCTAGTCTTCAGGTCTATTTCTGAGGTATATAGGATGATTTGATAGCTATCTAGTTGTATTAATGGGTCAAAGCAAGCCTGCAGTCCTTCCACTCTGCCACCATCTTCCTTGGTCCCCACATATCTATTTCTTGGAGGTAGCAGAAGGTTCTTAGGGGGTAAACTGCTTCATTCTTGATAATTCTGTGATCCCCAAACAAGCAGGTACTGGGATGTTCAGGACTCTTTTTAGAACCGGGATGGTTATTTCAAAGCAGAAATTCCCTGCAGAGAGGACCAGAGTCCTCCTGCTTGGCTAGGAGGAGACACTCAGCCCTGAGGGGCAACATTCAGTCACCTGGCACTTGAAGAGATGATGTTTACTCCTCCCAATCCTCAAATTTCAAAGACAGGGACTGTTGGCAGGGGTATGTGTAGAGAATTAACTTTACCCAAAGAGAAGTATGGCCTTTGTTCTCAGCCACTGGGAGTTGAACTCAGGCCCCTGGATTGTCCTGCTTGATAGGGCATTCTGTTTACCTGAGGGTTTTGGCCACTAACAGTCTAGTGATGTGATTTGTGATGGAACTGTTCACACAGCATGATTATGATTTGGGCCCATGGTATTTGTGTCACCTTCCAGAGGAACTAGAGACTAATTGTGTCAGCCTGACCTCTGGGAGGACAAAAGACTACAGGCCAGTCACACAGGCAGCATGTGACTGAACCTCAACAAAACTCTGAACACAAAGGCTCTGGTGAGTTTCCATGATCAGCACTATACTGTGCATATTGTTATACATCATGGCCAGGAGTTGGTAATGCCAGCCAAAACTCCATAGGGGGAGGAAGACTGGAACTACTCCTGAACTATGTCCTATGTGGCTCTTCCCTTGGATGCTTCTAATTTAAATCTTAACCCTGCAATAAACTGTCTCTGTGAGGGGCACCTGGGTGGCTCAGTCTGTTAAGCATCTGACTCTTGATTTTGGCTCAGGTTATGATCTCAGGGTTGTGAGATCAAGCCCCACATTGGGCTCCACACTCAGCAGGGAGTTTGTTTAAGATTTTCTCTCTCCCTCTGCCACTTCCCCCTCTCTAAAATAAAAAATAAATAAATCTTTAATCATGTCAGAAATATAAGTAGTCTTATGGGGACTGTTCCCTCAGAATGAAGCTTGGCTAACCTTGGGTAGAGTTCATATGCAGGAGTAAGTACTGGATAGGATGCAAGGGCATCTGCACTAGGGAGTCTATGAGAATGTACACTTAGGTCCAGTGGTCTCATGGTGTCATTTCAGGGGTGGATACTGAGATGGAAGGTGGATGGGCCAGCTAGGATCAAATCACAGTGACATTTAAAGAGGATAAATAAATAAATAAATAAATAAATAAATAAATAAATAAATATCTAGAAGTGGTGCATGGGCACACACACATATTCACATATGCATACACACATATGTACACACAGAGACACACATTCACACATACATATACATGTGCACACAGAGACATATTGTGCACACATACTAACATGTACACATTCATACCAGACCCTTGAAGGACCAGAGTAGGTCAGTTACCCACTTACTCCTATTCTGGGCATAGAAAATTGTGTTTTCAGATTCCTCAAAGCTGTATGAAGACTCTTCCAAGCACAGATGTAGGGATTCACTCAGGGCAGGAAAGTATGAGAACATTAGGAGGGCAGAGGTAACACAGGGCAGTACAGACCTGGCAGGAGGGTGGGAGGGCCATGTTTAGCTTTTGTCACAGCACCAGGAATAGGAGTCCCTGTCAACTGCAGCCCTAGGAGACCTCTCAGAAGCCAGTGAGGAGGGGGCTGTTCTGCCCAGATGGAGTCACTTCTATGGTCAGGGATCCAGAAGAACCTTGAAATACAGCAATAACTTAGAACGGCAGCTAAAATGAAATGCATTACACACCCACCCCCCAAAGATGCCAAGAAGATAAAGGTGTTTGCTTTGCTAATCTTGAATTTTGCTCAGAAGCATTTAATTAAAAGTGAGGGAAACCATGGTAGTAATATATTTTCTTTTAAAGCCTTCTTCTAAGGGGATGGGGTCAATATAAGTCCAGGACCTCAGGGAGACCAGTCCTATCTGATGAGGGGAGCATGGAAGAGATGAAGGGAGTCTGCACCGACTGAAAGATGATGGTGTCTAATGAAGAGTATGCCCAGGCTCCACACTGCACTCAGCTCCTACTGCCCACAGACTTGTTCCTGCCTGAAGTCCCCAGCATGGCTTTTAATGCCTCCTCTAGAAACCAAAAGCTAGATTTCCACCCTCAGCACTCACCACTGCCCTCAGACACGTTTTGTTTCAGCAGCACTGGCTTCTCCTGGTGCTGAGCCTGTTCTTTTTATCTCTCCTTCCCCAAAGTTCAGGCCTCAGAGTCCATGCCAGCCCTCCTTGACACAGCACCCAACTGGCCCAGCTCCACACAATGATAGCTCCTCCCATCCCCTCCTCTGATGGAACTCTGCTTACTCCTGGCAGGCTACTCACTGCTTTAGGTTGCATCCTCATCCAGAGTCCTTGAAAAACGGTGCTAAAGGAAAATCTTATATGCTCCCAAAGTATTAATGAATGCAATCTCAGAGGAACAGGAATAATGAACAAAAGTGCAATGAGACAGGGAAGCAGGGTGAGCAGATGTGTTATTTAGCCAGCTACTGCTTGGTATCAAGTTTCATTAATGCAGATTTCTGCATGTCAGAAAAGTTGAACAGGAAAAGAAAAGAAAATGCTGACCTTCTCTTGTTCTCTGCCCCTCGCTGGTCAACACTCACTTCAGGGGGCATTAGCTCCCCACACCTTTGTAGTGCATCACCCTGCTTTCGAGACCACACAGGAGAAAACCAGACCTCCCAGAGCCAATTGTGCTGTGCATGGCCTCCTTGTCTGTGGGATAAGCTGCAGCCTGGTTCCAGGATCACAGAAAAGCACAGGCCATTGCTAGGAGAACTCTGATCAGAATGCCAAGGAGTGCTTGGATCTGGAGGATGGACACAAAACTGAGTAAGCTATTCGTTGACACTTACCTATTTTTTCTGTACCTTGTTTGCAACTAGACTAGAGATAAGCAATTAGAACTGCAGAATCTTAACTCAGACTTATTTTGTGTCCCTAATAAGTTTCCTCAACTCCCAGAACCAAAAAAAAGAAAAAAAAATGCAAAATTAAGTGCAGGACACTCAGTTAGAAATTGTATACACAGTATTTACTGCCATCTTCATAACAACTCTATGAGGGTGGTATTACTCTCAATATTTCAATTGTATGAATGAGTTACTTGCCCAAGTTCATACCACTTGGATTTTTATTACCCAAAGATAGAATCTTTGTCTCTTTCTCTCTCTCTCTCTCTCACACGCACACCCCTTTTCAAGTGCTGGAAATTATTTTGAACTAAAATATAAACCTTTGCTAAATCACTGTAAATTTCAAGAACCTGCCTTTTGCTTTAACAGGTTCCTTTATTTACTGAACCCTTGTGCCAGGGAATGCCCTGGACTGTCTGAAAAGGATAAACAATTAGCAGTAAAAGGATATCTGATTAATATGGCTGCTTACACTGGGATTAAAGGAGTAAGGGCCCTAGGATGAATTCCAAAGAGGAGAAAGAAATGGCTTGGAGGGGGTGTGATGGGGTGGGGGTTGTCAGCTCACAGCCCTGAGAAGTAGGCAGTCACCAAGGGAAAAAGAACTGTAAAAGTCATAAAGGAACCTTGAGTTTGAGAGGAGACAGACCAGGGCCAATCCATTTATATGAAAAATTAAGTTTCATAGTAACCCTGTGTAAAGGACAAATCCATTTTCAGTTTTTATTTCCCGCCATTTGTACTTGATGTAGCCACAAAGCCATAAACCCTCAGTTGGAACTCACTTTCTCTCTCAGTTCACCTGATGTGATTCTGTCTGTCTCATTACTGATCTCCCAATACAGTGGCTTTTAATAAATGCTGGCTCCTAACTCCCCTTCCCTTCCTGCCCTGTTAAGACTAACCCTGACCCCCACTGTGTCTCTCAGCACTACCCATTCCCCCGTCTGTGCCCTGGAACCTGGGAGATGAGCCCACTGATTGAGGACAAATCTCTCAATGAAACAGGTCTCAGGGAGGAATCTCAGTTTTAGGAACTGTCTCATCTCTAGCCCTTGTTTCCTACAGCCCCAGCTTCACACCTGGGCCAGAATCTGAGGAACCTGTTACAGTGGTCCTACATCTTCTCTGGGCCAGTCTGAGCCAGTAGCAGTAAGACCATGAGCTGCCAGGGCTCTCTGTCTGCAGTCAGTTCTCTCTGGTGAATCAACATGGCACTGGGCAGAAGGGGAGGACTTACGCATGTGATGCATGGACTTATGCATGTGATGCCTTTGTGGTCCTGGTGGGCTACAGTGTCTCGCAGGGACAGCTCTGAACCCACTGCTTCACAGTCCCACTCCCCCCAGATGTATCTTGTAACATCTGGGGAGATTACTCACCCAGCACATTCAGGATCATTATACTTAGCTGGACTGAAATTTCCATTTTACACATAAAGCACATTTGTTTAGCTGCATGCATGGTCCTTAATTTTAAAAAAATAGTCTTAGCCACACACACACAAAAATAAAATTGATGATTCACTGACAAATAATAGCTTCCAAGGAAAAACAGGTGTACTTAAAATGAAGATATACTTCATTTTTCTCTCCCCAAACACTTCTAACTGATTGAGTAGTATATTATAATGATTAAGCTGCTAGCTCCCAAAATATTCTTAAGAGTTTATGAAGAAATCTTTCCTCTGAACTGCCCAGGGAGGATCTGAAGTGGTGATGAAGTTGAGAAAAGTGGGTAGAGTCTTTCAGCCCAAGGGGGAGCTTGCTGCTTTCTACTACCCTAAGCCAGAGCCAGAACCATAGGTCACTGGCCTGGGCTGCAGCTGTGGGTATTTGGAGTAGACCTCATCTGAAAACTACAACACCTCCAAGAATCAATCCTTCCATTCTTTTTTTTTTTTTTTTCAATCCTTCCATTCTTAAAAGTCAATGTTAAGCTGCCATTTTGGATGAGGCACACTTGGAAATCACACCACCCCTTCACTGAAGACAACTGAAAGTCAGGTTATTAGAGCAGGAAGGGACTTTAGGGTCTCCTAGTGCAGAGCTCCCCAAATTCAACCTTACGGGAAATCTCCAGGAATGCTCATGTAAATGCAGATTCTTGGGCCAGTGCAGCTCTACTAAATCCTCATCTTCTGGAATTGGGTTGGCAAATCTGTATTTGCCAATAACTTCCCAGGTGATTCTGCTATCCCCAGCTCAGCACTTGTCCATGGACCCATATTCGAGAACCACTGATTCAGCACAAGTTCCTTATGATAAAGGTGAGAAAGCTGGGACCCCAAGAACACAATCTCACATCCCTCAGCCCAAGTCCTCCTGCCCCACCCTACTGCTTCTCAGCAAAACTGAACTATCACTTCTACCTACTGAAAGGCTCCTTCCACAGCACAGTGTCCCAGTCACTGCTGGTCTCACTTGTCTTCGCAAATCTCCAGGTAGAAGCTCATTGTAAAATAGCATTTGCTTTGAATGCTTTGATAATTTTGTGCTGATCTAGTTGTGATTCATTTAAGGTGGGAGTTTGGTGCTGGTTTCACTTTGGTGTTTGGAAAGCCCAGGATGGAGATTGGCAGATGCAATGTCCTGTTTCCTTCCTTCCATTCACTGTACTCATCTTAGGCAAAGGGATCTTTTTCAAAAGACAAATTTAATCATGTCAAGATACTTTTATGGCAATTGATCTATTTTTCTTAGGATTAAAAACAACAAAAACATGGCTGACATATCCTCATATGATCCGTTCCCCTTTACTTATAAAGAAAGTGATTCACACAGTGCCTTTTTACTTGATGTTCACTCTGCCTAAAATTCTGCTTCCCTGGGTCTTCACCTGGCTGTCTCCTTTTCCTCACTCACTTCTGTGCTCAATGCCACCTCTTCAGAGGTTTCTTCTTGATTATAGCCCCAGTCACTAGTTTGTTTATGTGACCACAGGGTCTTAGTTTGTTCATTACATTTACCACTACCTGAAATTCTCTCTCTTTCTCCTTCTGTCACACACACACACACACACACACACACACACACATTATTGTTTTGATGGTGTTGCTATCCACTCCCAGTTGGTGAGTTCCATGAGGGCAAGATCTTTGATGTCATAGTCAAGCTTGTGTACCCAGAACCCAGAACCCAGTACATGGCTGGTGCTCAATAAAGAGCAATAAGAAAAAAACAAGGATGTAGTGTAGCCCAGGAGCACAAAGATGAATTCAACTTGTCATTGAGGCTTTTGAAGTCTAGTGGGGAAGATACTCCTACAAACAATACACTGTCCAGCCTTGTAATAAATAATTCAAAAGAGGGATGAAAGATACTCTGTGGGAACATGGGTGGGACATCTGCAGGGATATTAGGGAGGGTTTCATGCAAGAGGAACAGTTAAACTCATCTTCAAGGGTGAGTTGGAATTCACTAGGTGGAGGATGAAGACAGATATTTCAGTCAGGGGGAAGAAAACGTCAGAGGTGATTTTGATTTGAAGGTTAATGACTAAAGAGTATGTGTAAAATAAGGAATAGACTGATAAAGGTGGAAGAAGCAATGTTGGGCAGAAAACCTGGGGATGAAAGAATAGAAATAGCCTGGGTTTTAAAAGCTGTGCATTCTCTAAGGATTTTCAAAGTGTTTCTGAAGGCACTGGGGAGCCAACAAAAAGCTCAACACATAGATTAAATTGCTTTTGTAATTTGTTTTGTTGTTTTGTTTTCTTTAATCAGAGGAATAATTTTATTTTATAAGGATTATAATGATAGCTGTGGTGAAGGGTGGAGTTGAGGGAGGTGAAACCAAAATCAGAAGGTATCTAAGAGGGTGTTACAATAGCTCTGGTAAGAAATGATGAATGGTTCAAATTGGCAAAGAGTGTGCTGAATTAAGTGAATTAGACAAAGTTATCAGTAAAATTTGACAGAACACGGTGTATTAGGGTTCACCAGAGAAAAGAAATAATAGGATAGATAGATAGATGATAGATGATTGATAGATAGATGATGATAGATAGATAGATAGATGATAGATGATAGATAGATAGATGTTTAGATACTTAGCAATAGGTAGATAGATATAAAGAGAATAATTATAAGCAGTTGGTTCATGCAGTTGTGGAGGCTGAGAAGTCTCATGATCTGCCATTTGTCATCTGGAAACGGAGGATTGCTGGTGAGGTAATTCCAGTGTGAATCCCAAGGTCTGAGGACCAGGAGGGCCATTCATATAAGTTCCAGTCTGAAAACATGAGAAGATTGATGTCCCAGCTCATGCAACTAGGCAGAGACTGAATTCTCTCTTCCTACACCTTTTGTTTCATTCAGGCCCTCAATGAATTAGATGATACCCATCCACCTTGTGGAAGGAAATCTGCCTTACTCAGTCTACTGATTCTAACGTTAATCTCATCTGGAAACACTCTCACAGACACACATAGAAATAATGTTTAACCAAATATCGGGGCACCCCGTGACCCAGTCAAGTTGACACATAAAATTAACCGTAGTCAGTGACCAATTTCATGCAATTGTTAATTCTTAAATATAAATTTAATCTCTACCAAGCTCCTGAAGTCCACACTTGTAGTTGAAGTTGAATCTACTGAAGGTCAAATGCTTGTCTTTTGGTTTATTTCTCAGTAGAACTGAACACACCTGTAATCAAACAAACAAACAAACAAAACAAAAAAACTCTTAACATCAAAATTTGTATACATTTAAAGAAGATATGAAGTTAGCTCAGAATTCTTATTTCTAAGCCCAGGTTTAAAATTTTCAGAGCCAGAAGTTTTGAAAATATGTGAAACTGCTTCTTGACACCAAAATGTATGTTTTTAGGGTCTTGAAGTACCGGAAGGAGGAAGTGACTGATCAGAGATAGTGTCTGTGGTTGTAATACCAAAAATGACATCCTCTGCCTCATCCTATTTTTTGCACCCTGTTTATAGAATCAAAAAGTGCATTAGCTTCCTTACCTTCTAGTACTGCCTATTTTATCTGAAAAAGGGCATGTTGAAAGAAATAGAGGAGAGAGGACATAATAATATTTACTGATGCTCAGTATGTACAAAACAACCCTACAAGGTTAATGTTTGCATCGTTCTAATTTTGGGGGTGAGGAAACTAAGGCTCAGAGCAATTATGTCACTTGCACAGCCAGTACACGGGGCATATACATGAATTAGGCTGGATGTAGAGAACTGTGTAGGTCAAATTTGGAATTTAAAAGAACAATTTATGGTTGCCTTGGTGGCTCAGTCAGTTAAGCACCTGCCTTCAGCTCAGGTCATGATCCTGAGGTCCTGAGGTCAAGCCCCACATCAGGCTCCCTGCTCAGTGGGGAGTTTGCTTCTCCTTTTCCTTCTGCCTGTTGCTCCTCCTGCTTGTATGCACTCTCTCGTTCTGTCTCTCAAATAAATAAATAAAATCTTTTTAAAAAACTGAAAGAACTATTTATGGAATTAGTCCTTTTTTAAAAAGATTTTATTTATTTATTTGACAGAGAGAGAGACAGCGAGAGAGGGAACAGAAGCAGGGGGAGTGGGAGAGGGAGAAGCAGGCTTCCTGCCGAGTAGGGACCCTGATGTGGGGCTCGATCCCAGGACCCTGGGATCATGACCTGAGCCGAAGGCAGACCCCTAACGACTGAGCCACCCAGGCGCCCCTGGAATTAGTCCTTTTTGTTATCTTTTTATTTTGAAATAATTTCAATTTACTGAAAATTTGCAAGAATTTTACAAGGCAATTTGTGCCTTTAACAAGATTTCCCAAAGTTAGCATCTTACTACATTTCCCTTATTTTCTCTCTCCACACAGAGCTATGTATATTTTTAAATTAACTACAATTTATTGTAATAACAACCCATTCTTGTGGAAAGAACAGAGAAAAGGAATATGAAAAAAATAGACAAATTACTACTACCAATTTCTCATATGCCCTTTCAGAAATAGTCTATATATACAAATATATGTCCCTTGTTTACAAATAAAAACATGTTATAGACATTGCTTTGCACCGTTCTTTTTACACTTGGAAAAATAGCTTAGGGCTAACTACCCAATTGAATACAGACCTCTTTATTTCTTTCTTTTTTTAATTGAAATTCAATTAGCCAACATATAGTACATCATTAGTTTCAGATGTAGATTTCAATAATTCATCAGTTGTGTATAACACCCAGTGCTCATCACATCATGTGCCCTCCTTAATGCCCATCACCCAATAACACATCCTCCCACCCACCTCCTCTCCAGGAAACCTCAGGTTGTTTCCTATATTTAAGAGTCTTTCATGGTTTGTCTCCCTCGCTGATTTCTTTCCATTCTGTTTTACCTCCCTTCCCCTACGATCCTCCCCACTATTTCTTATGATCCACATATGGGTTAAACCATATAATAATTTTCTTTCTCTGATTGACTTATTTTGGTCAATATAATACTCTCCAGTGCCATCCACATCAATGTAAATGGTAAGTATTCATCCTTTCTGATGGCTGCGTAATATTCCATTGTATGTATATATATATACCACATCTTCCTTATCCATTCATCTGTAGATGGATATCTGGGCTCTTCCCACAATGTCCATTGTGGACATTGCTGCAATAAATATTCAGATGCTGGAGCCCCTCTGGATCACTACATTTGCATCTTTGGGGTAAATACCTAGTAGTGCAATACTGGTTGTAGGGTAGCTCTATTTTTAACTTCTTGAGGAACCTCCATACTGTTTTCCAGAGTGGCTGCACCAGCTTGCATTCCCACCAATAGTGTAGGAGGGTTCCCTTTTCTCTGCATCCTTTCCAGCATTTGTTGTTTCCTGACTTGTTAACTTTAGCCATTCTGACTGGTGTGATGTGGTATCTCATTGTGGTTTGATTTGTATTCCCATGATGGCAAGTGATGTGGAGCAGTTTTTCATGTGTCTGTTGGACACTTGTATGTCTTCTTTGGTGAAATGTTTGTTCATGTCTTCTGCCCATGTCTTGACTGGATTATTTGTTTTTCAGGTGTTGAGTTTGATAACTTCTGTGTAGATCTTGGATTTTAGCCCTTTATCTGATATGTCATTTGCAAATATCTTCTCCCATTCTGTAGGTTGCCTTTTATTTTGTTGACTCTTTTCTTTGCTGTGCAGAAACTTTTTACCTGATCAAGTCCCAATAGTTCATTTTTGCTTTTTTTTCCTTTGCCTTTGGAGACATGTCTAACAAGCTGCAGCTGAGATCAAAGAGGTTACTGCCTGTGTTCTCCTCTATGATTTTGATGGATTTCTGTTTCACATTTAGTTCTTTCATCCATTTGAATTTATCTTTGTGTATGGTGTAAGAGAATGCTCCAGTTTCATTCTTCTGCATGTTGCTGTCCAATTTTCCCAGCACCATTTGTTGAAGAGACTGTTCTTTTTCCATTGGATATTCTTTCCTGCTTTGTTGAAGATTAGCTGACCAAAGAGTTGAGGGTCCATTTCTGGGTTCTCTATTCCATTTCATTGATATATGTGTCTGTTTTTGTGCCAGTACCGTGTTCTCTTGATTACAGCTTTGTAATATAGCTTGAAGTCAGGCATTGTGATGCCCCAGCTTTGGTTTTCTTTTTCAACATTCCTCTGACTATTCAGGGTTTTTTCTGGTTCCATATAAGTTTTAGGATTATTTGTTCCAGCTCTGTGAAAAAGGTCAATGGTAGGAATGATAGAGATTGCATTGATAGGGATGATAGGGATTACACTGAATGTGTAGATTGCTCTGGGCAGCATAGATATTTTAACAATACTTATTCTTCCAATCCATGAGCATGGAATATCTTTCCATTTCTTTGTGTCTTCCTCAATTTCTTTCATAAGTGTTCTGTAGTTTTTACAGTACAGATCCTTTACCTCTTTGGTTAGGTTTATTTCTAGGTATCTGATGGTTTTTGGTGCAATTGTGAATGAGATTGATTCCTTAATTTCTCTTTCTTCTATCTCATTGTTAGTGTATAGAAATGCAACTGATTTCTGTGCATTGACTTTATATTCTGCCATATTGCAGAATTGCTGTATGAGATCTAGCAATTTTGAGGTGGAGTCTTTTGGGTTTTCCACATAAATTATCATATTATCTGTGAAGAGTGAGAGTTTGACTTCTTTGCCAATTTGAATGCCTTTTCTTTCTTTTCGTTGTCTGATTGCTGAGACTAGGACTTCCAGTATTATGTTGAACAACAGTGGTGAGAGTTGGTATCCCTGTCATGTTCCTGACCTTAGGGGAAAAACTAAGAGGTGTTTTGTTTTGTTTATATGCTTGTTTTAGAGAATGATATTCTTTGTGGGCTTTTCATAGATGGCTTTTATGATATTGAGTTATGTTCCTTCTATCCCTATATTTTTAAAGTCGTTCTAGCAATTGATTTTTTTTCTTTTCAGTGATTATCTTATTTCACATATGTTGTTGAGTTTATAAACATTAATCTGTTTATAAAATTCGTTTATAATCTTTGTAGTTTTGAGGGGTCTCTTATGATATCAACTCTTCCATGCTTGAGTTTTGTAGTTTGTATCTTCTCTCTTTCCTATATATTATTTTAGCAAATATTTTCTTTTATTTGCCAACAGTTCTTGATTTTATTGATTTTATTGGTTTTTTTAATCTCTTCTTGATTCCTTAGATTTCCATTCTGTTCTATAATTTCCCTTATTCTACTTACTTTGAGTTTGGTTATCTCTGCTTTTCCTAGCTTCTTGAAATAGATGTTTAGATTGTTGACTTTTTACCTTTCTCCTTTTCTGATGTAAGTATTTGAAATTATAATTTTTCTTCTAAGCATTATTTTAGCGGTAACTGGTGTGGGAAAAGGTTGAGGTTCAGAGTCTATGGCCAAGAAAGAATTCTTCAGATGTCTCTGGTACAAAAATGTGGTTTTATTAAAGCATGGGGATGGAACCTGTAGGCAGAAAGAGCTGCACTGGGGTCATGAGGAGTGGCTGATTATATACTTTCAAGTTGGGAGGGGGTTAGAGATAGCATAAGTCTCTAAGAAATTTTGGAAACAAAGTTTTCATGACCTTGAGGGGGCTAGCTATGGTTAGGAAGTGTTGTTTATTACTGTCTAGTAAAATCCTTGTCATGAGACCCTTCAGATGTGTATCAGTGAACCAATTGCTTGGTGATAATTTCTAACATATATCTTGGGAGGTAGAGATAAAGGAAGTTTCCAAAGGAATTTTCATATGTTAAAGAAGACTTACAAGATCCTGGGTGGGGGAGGGTCGGGATAATGTTAAGCTAAGATTGCCTTTGCCCTTAGCAAAGTATTAACAATGAGGCAGCTAAATTCCTAGAAGAATGTCACTCTGCCTGTTTCTAGGACTTGTCAATGGGCTGTAGGCAGTAAGGAAATGTAATTTTTCTTTTGCCTTTGTTTCCCACATCATAACTACTGTAATTCAATTGTAATTCAGTTCTAAGATCCTTCATGATTTCTTCTTTGACCTATAGGTTATTTAGAACTCTGTTTAATTGTCACATATTTGGGAGTATCCCATATTTCTTCCCATTGATTTTTAACTTAATTCCAGTGGTAGTCAGAGAATATATTTCATGTTTTTAATCTTTTGAATGCATTTATATTTACTTTATACACTAGCACACAGTTTATCCTGGTGAATGTTATATGCTTTAAAAAATGTTTATTCTCTTGTTATTTTTTTAATTTAATTTAATTTTATTATGTTATGTTAGTCACCATACAAGACATCATTAATTTTTGATGTAGTGATCCATGATTCTCTTGTTATTTGATTGAAGTTCTCATTATGTTAATTATTACAACTCTTGATTATGCTGTTCAAATCTTCAAAATCTCTACTGATATTCTTTATACTCTTCCTATTAACTACTGAGTGAAGAATATTGAAATCTACTATATTTGTTGAATTGTGTTGTCCATAGAATTGCAGGCCTTGCATAGTATGATTTTCCATACTGATTGGATGTTTTGGTGGACCTTTGGACTTTAAAGTAAGCTGTCAGTAGGTGAGTTTGTGTCTGTGAGGTCTAGAAAGAAGGCTTAATAATCTATCCAGATGCCTCAGAAAAGAGGAATGGTCATTCACCTACCCCAAGAACATCCTTTTGACCCAACACAGAAGCATGTGTGCATGTACATATGCATATGCACGCACATGCGCGTGCACACACACACACACACACAGATAGAGATGAAAACTGCAGTTTACACACAAATATGGAAGCATGCTGAGATCCAACAGCTTCACCAGCTGGTCCACATCAAGGATGAGATGAATCCATCAGAGCGAACTTTGGTTTTGGATGACACCATATCATCAGAGATCCAAGTCCCCAGCTACAGAAGTGGGAAGCAGCAGGTCAGCCTGCTCACTGTGGGGTGGCCTGTGTAGGTATATCCAGATTATGGGTGGAGTCAGAATTACAGCATGAAGAGGCCTCCTGGTCAAAAGAAAAGACTCTCTGCCTACAAATCCATGCACTGAAGTTTCACATGCAGGCTGCCTGCTCCCTTCATGATCACATTAAATGTCTCAGTCTATTGCTCCATCTGCTAAAGGACATCAAGGAGCAGGAAGATAGATTAACATGGCTCAGTAGCCTGTGTGTGTGTGTGTGTGTGTGTGTGTGTGTGTGTAATAGATTTGAAATACTTTATGTTTTATAACACTTTAAACTTTGAAAGAATATAAAGTTGTAACCAATTAAGGGTTGTGGTAAAGACACAGACTTTGTCTCTAGAGGATCTGTAGTGTGATGACTGAAGTTGGTAAAGTACATAAAAAACTCTGACAGGCATACTTTAGATGTACAAATGAGTATGGCCAGAGGGTACCATGAATCAGGTCCTTATAAGATGAAGTAGGATACAATTACCATTTTAAAGAACATTTGTTTCAGAGCAAAGATGACCTGCATTTCTATACCTTATCTGTAACATCACAGAGCAAGTACAGCCCACAATAGGCAACGAGTCAGCACAGACAACTGCACTGAAAGGAAAAGTGACTCAGACATAAAAACAGGGCATAAGAAATACACATAAGATACTCTCCTGAAGTGCCAGGTTCTGGTTAACAGGGCACACTGCACTGCAGGACATTCAGGACCTTTTCTTCATAAAGGCAGTACTTTCAAGAACAGAAAACATAGCTGGCTTTCTTTACACAGAGAAACAGACACAAAGATGCAGACAAAATGAGGAGACAGAGAAATTTATCCCAAATGAAAGAACAGGGCAAGGCCACAACCAGAGATCTAAGTGAAACAGATATAAATAACATGCCTGATAGAGAAGTTAAAGCAATGATCATAAGGATACTCACTGAACTAAAAAAAGAGTGGAAGACATGAGTGAGACCCTTAACACAGAGATAAGGAACAACATAGCAGAGATAAAGGGTTCAATTAACAAAATGAGAAGCACACTTGACAGAAAGAACAGCTGACTGGAAGAAGCACAAGAATGAATTAGTGACCTAGAACACAGAGTAATGGAAAGTAATCAAGCTGAACAAAAAATAGATAAAAGAATCATGCAAAATAAGAATAGACTTAGGGAACTCACTGACTCTATTAAAAGTAATAACATTCATATTACAGGGATCCCAGAAGAAGAAGAGAGAGAAGGGGACAGAAATTTATTTGAGGAGATAATAGTTGAAAACTTCCCTAACCTGGGGAAGGAAACAGATATCTAGATCCAGGAGACACAGAGAACTCCCATCAAAATCAACAAAAGCAGATCCACACCAAGATGTATTATAATTAAATTAAAAAAAATATAGTGCTAAAGAAAAAAATTTAAAAGCAGCAAGACAAAAAAGGAGACAGTAATATACAAGGGAAATCCCATAAGGTTAGTAGAGGATCTTTCAGTAGAAACTTTCCAAGCCCAGGAGAGTGGCATGACATATTCAAAGTCCTGAATGTGAAAAGTCTGCAGTCAGGGATAATCTATCCAGAAAGGATCTCATCCAGAATAGAAGGAGAGATAAAGAGTTTCCAAGACAAAGGAAAACTGAAGGAGTTCATAACCATTAAATCAGCCCTGCAAGAAATATTAAAGGGGACTCTTTGAGTGGAAAGGAAAGACCAAATGTGACAGTATAATGGTAGGAAATACAAAAGAAGTAAAATGAATATTTCTGTAAAAATAAAATCAGTCAAGGAATTGACAAGATAAAAGGATATAAAATATGATAACATACACCTAAAACATGGGGAGGAGAGGAATAAAGAATGGGTTCAAACTTAAATGACCATCACCTTAGTATAGACTGCTATATGCAGAATAGGTTATATAAAATCAAATGGTATCCATATATCAAAAAACACTAGTAAGTATGCAAAGAATAAAGAGAAAGAAATCCAAATATCACTAAAGAAAACCAGCAAACCATGAAAGAAAGATGAGAAAGAATTAGAGAAAATCTTCAGAAAAAAAATACATAATAAAATGACAATAAATACATATCTATCAATAATTTCTTTGAAAGTAAGTGAATTAAATGCTCTAATCAAAAAGGGTGACAGAATGGATAAAATAACAATACCTATCTCTATACCATCTACAAAAGACCTGAAGTCACCTACAGATTGAAAATGAGTGAATGGTGAAACATCTATCATGTAAATGGATGTCAAAAGAAAGCTGAAGTAGCAATACTTATATAGACTTTGAAACAAAAACTGTAACAAGAGACAAAGAAGGATGTTATATAATAATAGAGGGGACAGTTCAACAAGAAGATATAACAACTGTAAATATTTATGCATCCAACATAGAAGCACCCAAACTATTAAAACAGTTCATAACAAACATAAAGGGGCTAATTAACAATACGACAATAATAGTAGTGGACTTTAACACCTCACTTATCAGTGGACAGATCATCTGAACAGAAAATCAACAAGGAAGCAATGGTTTTACTGCACCAGATGGATTTACCAGATATATTCAAAACATTGCATCCTAAAAGAGCCTAAATTTTTTCAAACTCACATGGAATATTTTTCAGAATAGATCACATATTAAGGAATGAAACTAGCCCCAACAAATTCAAGATCAAAGTCATATAATGCATCTTTTTTGACCACAACACGATGAAACTAGAGGAACTACAAGAAGAAATCTGGAAATATCACAAATAAATAGAGGTTAAATACCATGCTACTAAACAATGAATGAGTCAACCAGGAAATAAAAGAAGAAATAAAAAAGTACCTGGAAATAAATGAAAGTGAAAACACAATACTCCAAAACCTTTGGGAGGCAGCAAAAGTGGTTCTTTTTTTTTTTTTTAAGATTTTATTTATTTATTGTTTTGAGAGAGAGAGAGCATGGGGAGGAGGAGAGGGAGAGGGACAAGCAGACTATGCTGAGCATGGAGCCACCATGGGGCTTAATCACACAATCTTGAGATCATAAACTGAGCTGAAATTAAGAGTTGGACACATTAACCAACTGAGCCTCCCAGGTGCCCTGCAAAAGTGGCTCTAAGAAGGTAGTTAATAACAATTCAGGCCTACCTCAAGAAGCAAGGAAAATCCCAAATAACCTAAACTTACATGTAAAGGAGCTAGAAAAAGAACAACAACAAAACCTAAAGCCAGTAGAAGGAAGGAAATAATAAAGATTAGAGCAGAAATAAATGATATAGAAACAAGCAAACAAACAAAAAAGAACAGACCATTGAAATCAGGAGCTGGTTCCTTGAAAAAAATAAAATAAAATTGATAAACCTGTAGTCAGACTTATCAAGAAAAAAGAGAAAGGACACAAATAAATAAAATCACAAATTAGAAAGGGAAAATAACAATCAACACCACAGAAATACAATTATAGGAGAATATTATGAAGAACTATATGCCAACAACCTAGAAGAAATGGATAAATTCTTACAAAGATATAACCTATAAAACTGAAACAGAAAGAAATAGAAAATTTGAACAGATTGATAACCAGGAAAGAAATTAAATCAGTAATCAAAAAACTCCCAAGAAAAAATAGTCCAGGAACAGATGGTTTCACAGGTGAATTCTTCTAAACATTTAAAGAAAATTTAATACAAATCAAGAAATAGACCCTTAATTATAGAGGACATACTGATGGTTACCAGAGGCAAGGGAGATGAGGGGATGGGTTAAAAGTTTGAGGGAGATTAAAGAATGTTCTTGTCATGATGAGCACAGGATGATGAATGTAAGTGTCAAATTACTATATTGTACACACCTGAAACTAATATAATAATGTATATTAACTAACTTGAACTAAAATAAAAACTTTAAAAAATAAAGAAGAGTTAATACCTATTGTTTTCAAACTATTCCAAAAAAAAATTTAAAGAGGAGGAAAGCTTCCAAATTCGTTCTATGTGAGGCCAACATTGCCCTGATGACCAAAATGAGATAAAGACACCACTAAAACAAACAAACAAACAACAACAACAACACAAAAAAACACTAAAAAAGAGAACTATACGTCAATATCTCTGATGAACATAGATAAAAAAATCCTCATCTAAATACTAGCAAACCAAATCCAACAATACATTAATACATTGTCTTGTATCTACACACTATAGTGATCCTTCTATAATTCCAGGTTGGGATCTTTCCTCCTTCTTCAGCTGGTTGTCTCAGATCTTTATACAGTCACAGGTATAGGCCTGAAAAGTATAGTTAGGTGCAGAATATGCTGCTTCCAGAGAGGAACACTAGCTGTTGTGCTTCCTTATTCTTGGCAGAATATGCACAATGTAATAAATGTCTTTTACTTTAGAGAGACTATCCCAAAATAATCCTGATTTCTTGATCCCTATAGGAAGAACAGATGTTCCTGAATTTTTGTAGGGCTTATCTCTCACCCTATGAAGTACATAACTTCAAAATGTCCGATCATTATAATGTCACTGATGTAATGAAACAATATGATATTCTACAGAATATCTAGATCAGATTTTTCACACAGGAGGCAGGAGAGCCCTGACACAAAACTATAAATGTATATTGGTGTCTATCTCATGTGAATATGAGTGTTTCTTGTCTTTTTTCTCATTAAATTAGTAAATGAAAGATAAACCAAATGTACCTAAAGTTGTGTTAATCTGCTCTACGGGGTCTCTGTTGCTAACCAGATGATGAGTGATCCAGATCTAAAAATAAATTTATTCTATAGAAACAGATTCTGAGATGGATTTTGGGATACAATATGTTTATTAGAAATCAGTTTCAGTGAAGGAAAGGGACATGAAGCAGGAAAAGAAAAAAGGAAGAAGTCAAACTGCAATAGATGTACAACAAAGCCCTAACAAATCCGAGACCTCTGGAGTGATATTGTTCATCGAGTTTCCATTACTAATCTAAAATGACCAAACTTTTATGCCCTCCCCGCACTCAGTCACCAGAGACAAGCTGCCTGGGAAGGTCCTGCCATCAGACAAGGTGTCTATCTGAAATTGAAGGAGATACTGAAGGCGCTAACATCTGGGAGCTGTCAACTCACTGAACTCACTGCAAGAAACCCTGAATGTCAACATTTAGTTGACGAATAAATTAGGAACTACTCTGCATTCAGAATTCTGGTTATTATTTGATATCACAAGTGTCCTTGCTGTTTAAGCCACAGATGGTTGGGTTTGCTGTTACTTGCAGCTGAAAGTACTCATGGCAGTTAAAGAGTTAAAGTAGAGCAGACCATGTCACCCCAAAATACGTCACTTTGGTATGTTTATCATTTTGAATTAAAGTTGCTTACAAAACAGCCAGTTCAAGAAGGATATTTTGGACCCTCCTTTGTCCCTCTGAAAGCAGGAAATAAATTTCTGATCTGAAAGATATGCCCCCATTCCAGAAGGGCAGACAACATCTTTATTACCAGAGATAGGGACTTTAGGGCCAAGAAGGCTGTATAGATAAAGCTTGTTTCTTCTTCACTAATTTACTACCCCAAGCCCAAGCCCTTTTGGCTTTTCAATTCTTCAAAAATTTATTTCTTGTCTAAAAGGTATAAAAGCTATCTGCTTTGGTCACTTCTTTGAGTCTCATACTTTTTATGGGTATGAAATTAAATTTTGTTTTCTGCTGTTGATCTGTTCATTTAATTAGGCCATCCGAAGAACCTAGAAGGAAAGAAGTTTTCCACTCCTACACAGTAGAGCAGTAAACCCTTCGTGAAGGTGGGATCTAGCAGCACACCCCTATTTTTGCCATACTTCCAAATAATCCTTCACTCCTAACCAAACTGGCCTTCATTATCCCCAAGGGAATCCTTGAAGGATAATGGTTCCAATCTGTGAGAATGGCAGGTCAGAAACATGGAAAGCAAGCAGACAAAGCTTGTGTCATTTCATTTGTATACTTATATCTCTGCCTCGAAATCCCACCCATACTGATATGGGGGTGTGTAAATCCAATAGTCTGGAAGGCAGGTGGGGGTCAGATTGTAAAGATCATGAGCTATCATGTCATAGATGACTTTTCCTGTCACCGGTGAAGAATGATACAGTTGTGTGTATGGGTATGTTCAGAAGTTGAAGTTTTTGCTCCTCTAGGATACCTCAAATCTAAGTGAAATCCTCATTTCTGAAGTTAAATTTCATTTACAGTCTCAGTGCTACAGGGCTTGTTATATGTCACCACCACATAAATGTTGAATTGAATGGTTCTGAACCATTTGGTTCAAATAAGCTACTGAGTTTAGCTCTTTCATTTTGTTTTGTTTTCAGCTAGCTATTGGTTTTTCACAACAGTATTAATTTGATTTTTCTCTAATTTTTCTTTCTATTCAGCTAAACTGCAATCTTTCTGATAGCAGAAGTAGACTTTTAATGGGAGTCTGGAGGGAGCCTTATCTCTTCCAAGTACCACTCACCACTTCCTCCCCATTGAAGTTCTAGAACTTAAAAACACCATGTCAAAATTAATAATTAACTGTGAGGGCTTAACAGCAAACTTGACAAACAAAAGAAAGGATCAGTAAGCTCAAACCTTCCAATATAAATTGTCTAAATTGAAACACCTGGAGAAAAAAATAACTATAAAAGAACAATGCCTCAAGGGAAAACATCAAATGGGCCAATCATGTGTAATTAAAGTCCCAGAAGGAGGGGAGAGACACAGTTAAGAAATATTTGAGGGGCGCCTGGGTGGCTCAGTTGGTTAAGCGACTGCCTTCGGCTCAGGTCATGATCCTGGAGTCCCTGGATCGAGTCCTGCATCAGGCTCCCTGCTCGGCAGGGAGTCTGCTTCTCCCTCTGACCCTCCCCACTCTCATATGCTCTCTCTCATTCTCTCTCTCTCAAATAAATAAATAAAAAAAATAAAAAAATAAAAAAATCTTAAAAAATAAAAATAAAAAAAAAAGAAATATTTGAAAAGATACAACAAACTCAGGGAACTTCAAAAAAAGAAAGTCACATGTAGACACAACATAGCTGATTTGCTGAAAACAATATATTAATGATAGCTAGGGGAAAAAAACATTCTGTTAAGTAGCATAAGAATAAGAATGGTGACTGACTTCTAATTAGAAATATCAGATGCCAAATGACAATAAAATATCTTCAAAGTACTGAAAAAAATCTGTTAACCTAGAATTCTATATTCAAAAAAATTCTTTACAAATAAAGGCAAAATAAGAATATTTTCATATAACAAAAATGGAGAGAAATTCAATGGACCATCACTAAAAAAAAAATAATAAAGGAATTTACTTCTGGCTTAAGGGAAAGTATCCCAAATGGAAGCCCCAAATTTTAGACAGAATCAATGAGCATAAGAAAGAGTAAATATGTAAATAAATGTAAAATCAGTTTTATAAATACTTGTCTATTCAAAGCAATTGTAACTACATATTGTGGAATTTTTAGTATATGAGGAAATAAAATATATGACAATAATAGCATCAAGCACAGCAGGTGGTGAATGAAATTATAGTACTGCAATGTGATTAACTGGTGTAACATTAATTTGAGTGAAGTGTAACTAGTTAATGATATATATTGAAATATCGATAGCTGCTAAAAGAGCTAAGGATTACAGTTAAAATATAAATAGAAGGAATAAAAACAATTGCTGGATCCAAAAGATAGAGAAGGTGAAAAAGGGAATAAGACACAGTCCAAATATAAAACAAATGTGAAGGCATTAGGGTTAAGCTCAACATTTTGTGTGATCATATTAAATGTAAGTCCTCTAAGTCCAGATACCAACTTTTGCTCCAGTTATAATTGCTGCATTAGAAATTACCCTACAAATCATTAGCTTAAAACAACCCTTTTACTTTGCTTATAGTTTTGTGGGTCAGAAATTTGGAGAGTTCAGCTGAACTGTTATTGCTTTAGGTTTCTCATGCGGCTGATATTAGATGTCACCTAATGCTACAATCATCTTAAGATTCAACTGGGCTGTAGTTACAAGATGACTCCCTCACATGGCTGGCAGTTGATGGAAGTTCTTGGCTGGGAGCTCAGCTTGAGCTATTAATCAGAGCACCTGCATATGTCCTCTTTAACATTGTAAATTTTTATACTCTAAATTCTTATATGATAGCTTGTAACCCAAGAAAATTAGGTATAAATATCATGATCTTTTCTGACCTAGCCTCAGAAGATATATAGCATCATTTCTACCACATCTTATTGCTCGAAGCAGTCACAAGCCTGCGCAAATTCAAGCAAAGGGGAGTTTGTCTACATCTTTTTCTAGGACACCAGGACATATGAAAACTGCCATATGACACTCCATTTCACAAATAAGAACAGACCCCAGTTATATGGCAAGTTAGTGGCAGAGACTAGAATAAAGCCCAGATCTTCTGAATGCTCAATAATCCATTTTGGTAGTAACCGAGGACAGAGTTCTAATGACTATGAGGGTGGTCCTGAAAACCCAAGTCACTAAGCTCTCCTGAGGCCAAGTCTTGGCAATGTATTTATTTCTTCCTCAAATTGCTTATTATACCCTTATTTAAATTTAAAGGGGGATATGGAGAATCTTCTCTGGCAATGACTGCTTTCTTGCATCCAAAGAGGGCAAGTTTTGATATCTAACCCATTCCACATGGGGCAGCAATTACCTTTCTTTTCTCTTCTTCCTAGATAAGGGACAAGAATGAAGTTTTTTGTTTGTTTGTTTCTTATTAAAAATCAGTGGGGATCTCTATAAAATCCCCAATTTTGTTCTAGCCTTTAAGCAATCTATGAAACTGAAGCACTGTGTCAGTCAACATCACTTTGAGTGGAGAAAGTTGCAACCCTTGAAATCAAGGGAAGGGTTGATGAGGGCTAAAATGCACATGCTGACAGCATGGGCTCTGAAATCATCATATGTGAGAACTCTCTCCAACAAATGAGTCATTTCTGAGCTACCTCCAATCATGATAATTATTACAGCTATGCCTGACTTGTCAACATAGGCATTTTTTCCTGGTCTTCGAGTAAATGCACACACACTTGCTCCCCTAGAGGGTATGAGAGGTTTTAAGATAACAAGTGGTCAGAACTCCAAACAAAGGAATTTAAATACTTTTCAGTAAAGTGATAAAAATTAGTAAGAGAACAGCTTAAATAAAACACTTTGCAATCTATGCTATTTTTACTCATCTTAATGGACCTGATGTGTCAACACAATTCTTAGAAAAACAGAAATGGACTGAGGTTGAGCCAGGAACAACCTCCACTAGAACCAATCCACTAGCAATTCAAATTCAATAGCCAATCATTTTTCCTCATGATATTTGTGTTTTTTGCATTTATAAGTCCTACCCTTGCCTTAGATCTTGGCTATGGTCCTTACAGCAATGGTGTCCTTTGTTTTTATCTGTAGAGGGTGCAAAGAGTACATCTTCAATGCTATAAAGTTCTTGTCTCTGAGAAAACCCTTGATGGTTAACCTGAGGATAATATCCCACAGAATTTAAACATCTTTATTGGGTTTTCCTACTTTGCAGGAATCTGAACTTTCAACATTCCTCAGTTATTATTTTTCCTTTATTATTGTCAAAATGCAATTGTTTTGAAAATTGTAATAATAGATATATAATAATCAAGATGTTTCCAACAATGGTACCCTAGATTCAGCCCAAAACAAAAAAACACAGATATTAAATAACACAAAAATGATATAACCTGGGACAAAAATAGATTGCCAAATACAAGCAACCAAAGCTTCCAGAAACTTGACTCTGTAGAAGGGACCACAATGGCATTCCATCACCCTCTTGGGTTTCGAAGAACTGAGTCCCCTGCAGTAAACATTGTAGCCCATCAGAGCTGCAAGATCATCTGGTCAACCATTTCATTTTACATGTGGGAAAACTGCAGCCTAAAGAGATCAGTTGTTAATATCACTCAATAAAGTCTTTGTGGGAAAGCTGATTTGTGGGTTGGGAAGACAGGTGCACCTGTATTTTCATCTCCAGGACTTCAGGTGTCCCAGTGTGCATCTCATGTCTAGTACTCCTTACCATATAACCTTTACATATTAAAACTTTTGTCAAGCACAATGGCAACCAGCTGCAGCCTTTGGGGCTGAAGATCTAGTGAAGTGTTGACTTGTATTTATCTTAAAACTAACTAAAAATCCCTTTTGAGGAGGTGCCATGAGAGGCTCTGTGTTTTAATGAGAATATTACAAGCTTTAGAGAGAAAAAGATCTGGTTCAATTTCCAGATCTTCCACTTAAAAGAAGTGTCATTTGTTTTTTTTTTTTTTTTTAAGATTTTATTTATTTATTCATGAGAGAGAGAGAGAGAGAGAGAGGCAGAGGGAGAAGCAGGCTCCCAAGGAGCAGGGAGCCCGATGCGGGACTCGATCCCAGGACCCTGAGATCATGACCTGAGCCGAAGGCAGACGCTTAACCATCTGAGCCACCCAGGCGCCCAAAAGAAGTGTCATTTGCAGGCAAACTATTAGTGTCTCACTTTTTGGTGTGGATCCAAATCCTCTGTGGGAATTTATTAAAAATCCAGAGATGTTACCCTGTAAATATTTTATATATTTATTCTTAAAGGAAAAACACTATGCCAGGTACAAGGGAGACATTGGTGAAGCAGCCATTGGTCCCTGCCCCTTGGGGAAGAAGACAATAAAATATTTGAATTTTATGCCCATGTGCTATGATAGTGAGAAAAGCGGGTGCTATGGATTAAATATGTAAAATATAAATCAACTAAAAATTTCAAACTACTCTATCTTGGAAATATAAAGGAAGAAATAACTATTGTGGGTTTGGGGGACCATGGAAAGTAACATATAGAAAGTAACACCTCAGGTGCCTGGGTGGCTCAGTTGGTTAAGCATCCAACTCTTGATTTCAGCTCAGGTCATGATCACAGGGTGGTGTGATCGAGCCCTGCATCAGACTCTGCACTTAGCGGGGAATCTGCTTGAGATTCTTTCTCTTCTTCTCCCTCTGTCCCTGCCCCCTAGCATGTACTTGCACTCTCTCTCAAATAAATAAATAAATCTTTAAGAGAAAAAAGAAAGAAAGAAAGAAAGAAAGAAAGAGAAAAAGAAGAAAGAAAAAGAAAGAAAGAAGAAAAGGAAGGAAGGAAGGAAGGAAGGAAGGAAGGAAGGAAGGAAGGAAGGAAGGAAGGAAGGAAGGAAGGAGAGTAACATCTCCTGGGTGTGTTTCTCTGCTGTATAGACTAGAGAAAGTGATTTTGCCTTGTTGCAATTCAGTTTGTTCATCTGTAAATTGAGTATAACAATGTCAACCTAAGATTTTTATGATTACACAATAAGTTGATTTGCTGACACTTAAATAGTACCTGGCATATGGTAAGCATTCAGTAAATCCTAGATATTATATTTATTTTTAAATGGATAGGTTTTCTCAGCTAGAGAACAGAAAGAAGGATGCTCTAGGGCCTAGGCATGGAAGTAAGAAAGTATAGAGAATGTTCAGGGTATGGAGACTAGGCCAGTAAGGATCATAGCTAATATTTATTCAGTGTTTACAATGTGTCAGGTACAGTCCTAAGCACTGTAATATATTAACTCATTTAATATTATTTTATGATGAAAAAATTAAAGCCCACACTGTAGTGCATGTAGAACAGAGTCAGTCATTTTTATGCTTCCTATAGCTTCTATAAAATACATCTGTGTATGGGGATTACCATGTTTTATCTTTCTGCCAAGGCAAATAACCATCTGGCATGCCAATTTCATTTATTCCATAGTAAATATGATTTCTGGTTTCCCAGAATTCCCTGTGCAGGGTTTAGATGAACGGTGAACACACAGCCAGATACCCATTATATGTCAGTCACATAATCACATCCTGAAAGGTGCACAATCCACACTACTGCTGGCTCACACTGCCCCTCTGATCTAGACATATCTCCTTCCTCATTAGAAAAACACAGACTGTGGTGTCCCCATTCAGAATGCTATGAAAAGCACTAGATGTGGAAAAAGAACATCAGAGTCCCAAATTAGGCCAGCCCCTTAATCTTTGAGGTCTAATGAAGGAGATCCACTGGAGTAATATCCAAGTGCTCTGTGAACAGTACAGCATGTGCCAATGTCGAAGTTAATATGGTAGTGACAAACTATGTACTCAACTGGGCAAGAGCTTCTTTATTGCTTTGTTTCCATCAAGCACCCTAATTTTGGCTATGAGCTCCCTCCTGCTAGGCTCATAGGATGTTCAGTATCTCATTTGCCAGTCATCAGTTTTCACAGGTCTCTACAGAGATAGCAGATGTTTCAGACCTTGTGGCCTCCTCAGGTCTGTGATTAATGTGCCTAGTTAGGGCCTGGGCTCTTTGTCAGACGGGGTAGGTACCCTGATGCTGACAGACATGCCTTTGCCCTCTACTTTTTTCCTTCACACATCTTGTCAACTGCTGGGTACTGCCAGAAAGCTCAGAGTGAAGCCATCACTGCTTCATATCCCTCTTTCCAGACTCAGTCCTGGCACATCTCTCCTCTTCTCTCTTTACTTTTCCAACTCCTCCCCCCGATTTCCTCTCCTGAACATTTAGCATCCTCTCTGTGATGGGCATGGGCCTTTACCATTGATAGAAATGATTCCTGACCTTAGACTGTTTTCAGTTTTTACTTTGAGACAAATCCCTGGCCATGGGATCATAAACATGAAAGGGCCTCACTGTGCTTTAAATAGGAACTAGGAGTGGAGAGATAAACATATGAAGATAACAATAAAAAATTAATATACCATCCTGCTACATATATAAGTAATCATACATGCCAGAGTGTGGAAGAAAAATAACTGTCAGAATTGAAATATCTGAGTTCAAATCCTAGCACTGTTTTACCACTGGCTGTGTGACTGTGGGTAAATTATTTAACCTCTCTGAATGTTTCTACAGAAACCTCCATTTCAGCATGTGAAGTGAGAATTTATGGTGTATACACCATAGAGATGTTGTGACGATTAAATGGGATAAATGCAGAGCTTCTAGGGTGTTTATTAGTTGCTTTATTCAAGTTTGTTTTCTTTAATGAATGCACCGTATTAGCAAAAGTTATTTATAGACAGGTCAGAAAACCCTTCCTATGTATTTTCAAGATTGACTTATTGATGGGGCGAAAGTAGATCTCAGCAGCTACAGAAAAAAAATGGATTTCTTAGGGGACAGCAGCAGCTCTCTCTGGAGGCCACCATGGAAGTAGACAGAAACTTCTTCTCTGACTCTAGCCTCACCGAATTGTGTCCATGAGCCCTGGCAGAGAACACAATATGCTAAAACACCTCTCTACCAAGCCCAGGGAGCATTTGTTGAGACAATTATGTAATTTCATTCCTTAAAATTAACGGGAGTTGCATGTTGGCAGTGCTTCTTTATACTGAGTCTGGACATTGCCTTTCTACTGGGTTCCTCTAGATGCTCTCCTCATCACCCCTGCCACTTGGGGAGATGCTGGGCTCACAATAGACATTGATGGGGGAGGACAGAGATACCAGAACAGATTGGAAAATTAGCCACCATCTTCTCAGGCTTCTCTTGTGGTCTGTGAAGCCTAAGGGGATAGAGAGGGAATTAATAAATTTTTTTTAATTCAGTTATAAAAAGTAAATAAATCGATATGTAATCTGGGATATTGACTTATGTAATAGCATTTGTTGCTCTGGCAAAATGATTGGATTTATGAACTGGGTGACTCCTGGAATTAAACTCAGGGTAACTGAGAGCTGAAGAGAGCAGTTCTTATCTGCTGCAAGTCATTTTTTCAGATCTTGGGAAGGCTGAGAGAGAGGCCATAAGAGATGGGGAACAATCTGCATCAACATGATTTGAGAGTCTCAGCACATTTCTTTCCATTGCCTTTGATGTGTCCTTTCTCCTCTGCTCTGGCCCACTTACTCTTCCTTCCCACATGATAAAGACATTATCATGGATTAGTGCTGCTAAGGCCTCCAAAGACTGATGATGGCACCTGATGCTGCCACAGGTTTAGAGTTCCTAAGATAGAGCTACCAGCTGGAGTAGGCTGGCATCCCTATGAGATGGTAACAACAGAAGCAAAACAGGTGTACATAGGCTAGAGTATCTGAAGGAGATAAAGGTCAGGAGGGTACTAAAGAGAGAGAGTATGGTCAAGCCCACAAACCACCCAGGAAGAAAACATATTGGGCATCACTTGGCCTTGCACTACACCAGGGGCAAACCAGAGGATGGAGTGGGATAAAGAAAAAAAAAGTGAGGCAAAATCTCTGCACCTGGGCAGAGTAAGAGCTGTTCAGAAGGATGAACTTGAAACTGTTAATCAGCAAAAGAATAAAAGTGTGTTCTTGGTCTCCTGGAGTCTGAGGAGCTTGGCTGTGACTTCCCAGCCCACTCAGTGCAAGATAACTCAAGGAGGAATTTTTTAAAAGCTGTTCTTAGATAAGATAGAAATTAGAGCATTTTAAATCTGAGTGCTCCAAATGACTATCTACCAATCATGGATAAATTCCTTTTCTATTATTTCTCAGATACAATCAGAGCAGAGGGTTTTATTTTATCACCAAGACAAGTGAAGGTTTGTGTGTGTGACAAGAAGTACAAGAAGGCAGCTTATCCATGTGAGTCCCATGTGAGTTCCACCCTGTTCTCTCCTTTAAGCAACTTGCTCAAGGAAATGCCTGTTCTTTTCTGTCTTAAGCTCCCTGTTAGCACTGATTCGGAACAAATAGATAGTGTGGTCCTCCTGCTCTCTCCTACAATTCTATCACCTGAAGGCACTTGAAAAGGAGTGCTTCTGAAGAGGGAAGTGGTGGAGAGAGAACCCCAGGAGACCCAGTTTTAACACAGCTCTGCCCCACTGTGATGTCTTTTTACTGACACCAATTCTCACACAAAATGTATAATTTTTACATGCCAACAATCAGTTCTCTGTCCCACAGTTCAGTCTTCTGACACAAACTACCCAGAGTTAGCGCTACACTTAGAGGTTTAAGGGCAAAGTCCCATAAGACTGCCCTCACTTCAGATGCCAACCACAAACAGGGTGTCCAGGCCACCCACACTTCTGTCCAACTTGGCTAAAAAATTAGGAGTTCCTACCACCCCCTTCAGGTTTGATTGTTTGTTATAACAATTTGGAGAACTCAGGGAAACCCTTTACTAGAAACAGCCAAATGGAAGAAATGTGCAAGGCAAGGTATGGGGTGGGAGAAGGGGCCATGAAAATTCCACATCCCCTCTCCAGGCACTCCAACCTTTCACCAACCCAGGGCTCTCCAAACACTGATGTTTTGGAGTTTTAATGAATGTTTCATTACATAGGCATGATTCATTAGATCATTGGTTGTTTCGTGATTGACTCTAATCTCCACCTTCTCTCCCTTCCTGGCAAACAGCCCTCAAACAAAAGCTATCTGTTCCTACCTCTTACCCCCCAACCCCCATCTCATTAGCATACAAAATACATTATTATCACTTAGGAGATTCCAGGTGTTTCAGGAAGTCAGTGACAGGAACTTGGGACAAAAATTATATATATATATATATTTAATATATATATTTAATATATATATATTTATATGTATGGTGTATATATATGATGTGGTGTATGGTGTGTGTGTATCTGTGTGTGTGTGATGTATATATACATCATAGCCACTGAGGTGTGAAATCTTGGATCTTGGACAAGACAGCTAATACTTCAGACCTTAATTTATTTTGACAAAGAGGCTTATGGCACGGGGTGTACCATTATATCTGAGTTACCTCCTTCTAATTCTGACACTCTGTAGACACATCATGCCAGTTCTATACTGAGGTGAAAAAGGGCAAAATGGGGAGAATAAAATATAAATGCATGTTGTATACAGACAGAGGATGGATAAGATATGTTAGTTGTGGAGTTAAAGAGAAAAATTTCAGCCTTAGAATTTCACAGTCTCATAAAAGAAGGTTAAAATATACTTAAAAGCTGACAAGAAAAGTTTAGAGGAAGACAATAAGTAACCATAGAAGAAGCAGGAAATGGAAGGAAGAAGGCAGATCTGTTGACTGGGACCAAGAGTCTGGTCTCCACTGGTCCACCAGGCTTTGGTGAAAACTGAACTTTTTTTCCATCTCTGGCCTAGAATCAGATGACAGAAATGTCATATTCTCTCTCTCTCTCTCTCTCTCTCTCTCTCTCTCTCAGACACACACACACACACACACACACACACACACACACAGAGCAGGACTACAGCATGCAGTCTAATTGAGCTGATACCAGCCAGCAGCCTTGCTGCGGACAGCTCAGGGACATTTTGCTCTGTCTAAACGAAGACTTCCTCCACCCACCTTCCCTGAGAGTCTGCAGGACACTGAGGGCTGAGGGAAACTGTGTTTTAACTTAGCTAAATAGTAGGAGGTACCAGAGGAGCTGATAATGACTTGTTTAGATGAAAAATTATAACTGATTTGTTTAGGAAAGGATGAATGTTGAGCACAGCACCCCACAAATTTCCTACAGGTGTGCTCCCCGATAATGATGTGTTTATTCTGAGTTACATCCCATGGTGAATTTTTGTATAAAATTTAAAGAATAAAACAAAGATACCTTCTATGACTATGGTTAGACATTTATATGAAAACGGAAATATCTTAAATCTCTCTTCTCAAATGCAAGCTTTTTTTAATCCTGCTACAAATATGCAGTAATTTTTTATTCAAAAGTCAAAACTACATGGCTTGACAGTTTGCCTCTTGAGTCAAACACATATCACAAATTCTGTCTCCACCTCCTTGTTGTATAAGAAAATTAGAACAGGACCTGATCAGCCTTGAGAGTTTATGGTGAGCCCAGTGAAACCCCAAACAGATGTCCAAATGTCTCTCACTTGACTCACTCTAAGCAGGAATGGCTGTCTCTCCAGGCACATTTTGCCAGTTTCTCTTGTCTTCCTACAGAAGCTGATACCCTTCTGCCTATGGCAAAGGAGAGATCTCCTAACTTACATTCTGAATCTTCAGAAGCAGAGGGAAAACAATAAAATCCAAATCTTGCTTCTGAAGAGCCTCAGCCACCTCCTATTTGTACAAAATTGTCTATGTATTTCTATACTCCTCGGGAAATTTTTTTAAGTTTTTATTTTGGGGAAATTTGTTATAGCTGCTCACAAGGTTGGTAGATGCTCCTTCTAATATTTAAATTAGTAAAGCACTGCAGGAAAGCAAATCTGCTAGGAAGAAGTTGTCTTGGTCCTTCCAAAGCCATATATAAGTGTTTGGATTCTCTGCCCTCATTGAGCTCCAGGCTCTGATTTCTCTCTTCCCCACTATACGCTGAAGAACAGCTGGATGTGTGAAATGGATGCATATATACTTCTAAAAGTGACTGGGTAACAGGATGAAACATCTAATCTCGTAAACAGTTGTAAAATTCCTATTAAATTCTTGTTCTCTTCATTTGCAAAGTAAAATACATTTTTTCCTACATAGAGGGGAAATAAACATAGTATATGAAAGAACATAAATCGCAAATTAGTATATTCCAAATCTATTGTTTTTAGATTTAAAATTACTTATATAAGACTAGGGTAGAAGTGGCATAGTTGGCTGATGGAAACTGGTGGGATACTCAGAGCCGTTTCCAAGGTCTTGGAAGAGCCCAGCCCCGCTTTTCCTGATAGCTCCTTGGTGGTCTCAGCCCAGCTCATGATGTAAGGAAATACGTATCTTCTCAGATCCTCAAGTGGAGCTGTGAGGCCCATGTTTTCAGCTTGTCTCCGTGGGTCCCTTTTCTAAGACTTAACAGCAACAATCTCCTTCCCCCAGGAACTCTTCAGAGAGGGCACAAAACAGTTCCCACCTAGAGTCTGGGAAAGTAAATGGACAAGCAGAACTATTTATTCTTCATATGTGAGAGGCTTCATGCATTTTGCTATTAATAAAACAGATCTACTAGTTTCTGTAAGATCTTCCCTAACTAAGAGAATCCCTTTGGTTCTGGTTAGAGACTGTTTCCCTGCTTATAAAGAGACACTTAAGGCCTTTCAGAGAAGAACCTAGCAGTTTATACACTTAGCCAAGGAAGGTATACACTTGACATGACTTGGCCTCAAGCAGTCAATGAGACTTTGAGGAGCCCACAATGTTCTTGTGGGGGCACAAAATAAATATGACTAGGGCTTTGAGTCATACAAGTCTCAAAGTTCATTCTGACACAAGTGCCATATGATGCTAAACAAGTCTGCCAGCACTTTAAAGCTTCAGATTCCTCACTAAAAAAATTTTCCCTTACAGAGTACCTGTGAGGACTAAATGCATACAGTAGTGACCAAACACATGCAAAGAACAAATAACACTGACTTTACCCAAATACCTTAAAATAATAGAGAAAGTAGAAAACTACTAAACACATTATAGGGGGTTATTATAAGCATAATAAAACCTGACAAAGACAAGGAGAAAATAAAAAAGAGGAAGAAGAAGAAAAGAAGAAGAAGAAGAAGAAGAAGAAGAAGAAGAAGAAGAAGAAGAAGAAGAAGAAGGAGGAGGAGGAGGAGGAGGAGGAGGAGGAGGAGGAAGAGGAGGAGGAAGAGTAGGGGGAGGAGAAGGAGAGGAAGGAGAAGAGGAAGGAAAAGGAGAAGGGGAGCAGGAGGATGAGGGGGGAGGAAGAGGAGGCAGAAGACAAGGAGGAGATGGAGGAGAAAGAGGAAGAAGAGAAAAATGAGGCAGGAAGAAAAGGAGGAGGAAGAAGAAGAGGAAGAGGAGGAGGAAGAAGGGGAGGAGAGGAAGAGAAGGAGAAAGAGAGAAAAGGAGAAAGAAAGTTATTACTAACGTTTCTTAAAACATACATGAAAAACCCTTAACAAAATATTAGGAAATCAAGTCTAATAATACACAAAACGTATCATACATTGTGGCTAAGTAAGGTTTATTCCACTTAGCAAGTGGGAATACAAAATTGGTTTAACGATTAAAAAGTAAACATTGTAATTCATTATATCAACAGAATGTAGGAGAAAAATAACATGATAATTTCAGAAGATAGTGAGAAATGTGACAGAGTACAGTAAATAATATATTTTGAGGAGAGATAATTGACATTAGGTTTTTCTCTTTTATTCAAAAGAAATGAAAACATGTCTTCAAAGGGACTTGTATAAAGTTCATAGCAGCTTTATTCATAAGACCCTTCAAAGTAGAAACAACCTAGGTATTCATCAAAGAAGAATGGATGAACTCATTGTGGTATATCTATACAATGAAATACTATTTAGCAATAAAAATAGAATGAACCAATAATGCACATAGCAATATAAATGAGGTTCAAAAACCATATCTGAGTGAAAGAATGTTTATACAAAAGTGAATGCACTATATTTCATTTATATGAAGTTTTAGAAACAGTCACAATTAATGGTGAATTAATCAAAATAGTGGTTTCCTCTGGAATAAGGGGGTGAGAATTGACTGAAAAGGGACACCAAGTACCTTTCCAGGGTATAGTGGGTTAAACTGTGTTCCCCTAAAACATGTTGAAGTCCTAACATAAGGTAACTGTGAATGTAACCTTATTTGAAAATATGGTCTTTGTAGATGTAATCAAGTTTTATTCCATACTGGAATAGGGGGGCCCTAAATCCAATGCATATTGTCTGGTATCCTTATAAGAAGAGAGAAACTTGGAGACACATACACACATGCACATGCGCGCACACACACACACACACACACACACACACACACACACGTGGCCATGTAAAGATGGAGGCAGAAATACCTACAAACCAAGGAACACCAAGGATTGCCAGCAACCACCAGAAGCTAGAAAGAGGCAAGGAACGATTCTTCTCTAGAGCTTTCAGAGGGAGCATGGCCCTAATGACATCTTGATTTGGGGATTTTAGATTACTGAACTACATTCAGAAATATGTAACAGAATATGTTCCTATTTCTTTAAGCCACCCAGTTCATGGTAATTTGTTATGGCAGCCCTAGAAAACTAAAACATGATGTGATGATATTTTATATCTTGATAAAGACTTGGATTACATACATTTGTCAAAACTTATCTAATGGTTCACTAAATATTTGTATATTTTGTTGTATGTTCTAAAAATAAATAGTAAAAAAATTGAACAAATATTAATGATATATAAGCAAAAGTTTGAAAAAAGTCTACTGATGTCTGAAATTTACCTTGAAATTCATAAAAAAGATTGATATTTTGGGTAGAGTTGTAGATATATAGAGCTATACTAAAGAAAGTAGCATGAAATGATGATTATCAAGCTGATGGGTATATGAGTTTTCAATGTAAAACATTTTTTTTTTTTTTGTATGTTCAAAAATTTCACAATACACTATTGGAGGAAAAAAGTGACACAAGATCCCATGCTTTCTGATTCTGGATCCAGTGTTCTTTGCCTACCATGTCAGAGTTCCTTTAAGTCAGAACTTCCAGAGATTGAAGTAGCTGCAACACCAGTACCTTGGGGTCTGTGTCTTGCATTGACCTCTTCCTGATTTGCACTTACTGTCACCCACACCAGCCTGAGGGAACCAGAGGCAGTTTCTATGATGAGATGTCCTATTGCCTGAGCCCTGAGAATGTGGGTTAAAATATTGCCTAATCTCTGTAGAAAACTTCAAAATAGTTTCATTCATGGTTGTCTGATTGGTTAGAAGGTTGGTACACAACAGAGAATGCCTTATCAACTGGAACAGCAGGACCATGCTCCTTTAGCTGAAGAATTTGACTGTGGAAATAAATAATTCAGGGGAGAAGATGTCAGAAGGTACAGACAGTGGGATACTCCTTTCTGCTCTTACTCAACTCAAAAGTTATTCCTCAAGGAACTGGAACACTTACAGTAACAGAGATGTATATCAAGCCATTGTGGAAGGTAGATTTTTATCCACAAAAAAAAAGAAGCAAGAACCAGAATACACTGGGTCAATCTTACCTCCAGTCTGGAATGAGGCAGAGAAGAGGGTGTTGATTGCAACACAACTACCAGACAGATGATTTAGCAGAAACCCTATGTGTTACATTAAAAAAGTCCCATGAGGGACGCCTGGGTGGCTCAGTCGGTTGGGCGTCTGCCTTCGGCTCAGGTCATGGTCCCAGGGTCCTGGGATCGAGTCCTGCATTGGGCTCCCTGCTCCACGGGGAGCCTGCTTCTCCCTCTGCCTCTGCATCTCTCTCTCTGTCTCTCATGAATGGATAAATAAAATCTTGAAAAAAAAAAAAGTCCCATGAACACAGTCAGTTGCGGGAAGTAATCATTTCTTGGGTCACTTATCCAAAAGCACTTATAAGATAGAGGCTACTGAAGAACACATTAAGATGATAAATGGTCTCCTGCTTTCAGTAACTAATAGGTCAGATTGAGGAAGCAGAAATGACTATCTCAAAAGAGGAAAGAATATGAATGAAGCAAACCCCTGGGAACTATAACACAGGGACTAGCAAATTTAGGGCTCCAGAGGAGGCAATGTATTAAGGCACTGGAACATAGCACAGACCTAGATTAATACAGAGTTGAGAAGAAGGTTTATAGAGGAGTTTATAGAGGACTCTGACACAGAAGAGCACTGGGCTCTCTCTATGTCTGAGCCAGGTTTTTTGTCTTGGCTTGGAGGGCAACCTTTAGTCTCTGAGGTGAACAAGCCTTCCATTATCTTGGAGTTTCAGTTTTCTTAAATGTAAAATATCCTCATTCACAGCACAAATACAGGTGCATTTATTCTTTTAAGGACTATAAATGCTGTGTAAATATAAAGTAATTTTATTGTTAATTGGTTCTAAGTTTAGCTGTTTGTACAATTTTCCTTTCTAAGGATGATGGTGGAGAATAATTAGGTGAGGGCATCTGGAGTTTGTTTCTTCAGAAAAACAAATGGACTCCTTGGTCTTATATTCTGCCCCATCTCAGAGGCCCTGGATTGTCAACACAGGGGCTGATTCTCTGGTTTTTGCCTCCTTGAAAATTAGCCAAGGAGGTTGTGTTCTCCCTGTGTTCACTTACCACCTGAGGCAAATGCAACTGTGCTGTTTGTGACAAACAATTGTCAGAGAACATCTTTGGATAGTTATATTTTTTAGCAAAATCAGGAAGATGACTAAATTATTCCTCTTGTTTCCTCACCAATATCTTATGACCTGTGGCAGATGAAAGATAGCTACAAAGTCTTTGCTACTTCTCCAACTAAGAGATGAAGTCTAATTCCTCTTCCCTTGAATCTGAGTGGGCTATATGACTGGTTAGCCCAAATATATCAAAGAAAGACCCTGCTAAAGGAGTTACCTTTTAAGCCAAGTGTCTTGCTTAGTGATCTTGTATTATTGAGTTTCCTCGGAGGTGTTATTCCAAGTACAGTAAGGGTGTTGGCCTTCTTACCTCTTAGGTAATCAAGAGCTATCCTATTACCAAGAACAACTTGGGCCAGAATGTCTAAGGTTCTTTTTTGGACAGCATTGTCTTGCAGCAAAATCTGAAATATCTTTAAGAGTTAAGGAGAGGTTTCTGATCTAATTTTTATTTACATTTATTCCTAACCAGGGAAGAATGGCTCTGTCAATTGAAACAAATTCTGAGTCATGAATGCCTGGTGGTAGGTCCTTTCTAACTCAACAATGTAAATTGAGGGGTGTCAGCCAGTGAGATGTCTTAGTTCATTTGTGGAAAGTTAGGGGCAAGTTAGATAGCCTAAGAAGCATTGTCCAGATGTGCACCAGCTATCTAGGTATTCATAGGACCAAGAAGAATAATCACCACAGACAAAGATAAACGCTGTTCCCATTAGGGTCCCATTACTGTTAATAAATTCATTCACAGGATGGGATGCCTGGGTGGCTCAGTCGTTAAGCGTCTGCCTTCGGCTCAGGTCATGATCCCAGGGTCCTGGGATCGAGCCCCACATCGGGCTCTCTGCTCTGCGGGGAGCCTGCTTCTCCCTCTCCCACTCCCCCTGCTTGTGTTCCCTCTCTCACTGTGTCTCTCTCTGTCAAATAAATAAATAAAACCTTAAAAAAAAATAAATTCATTCACAGGAATTGTTGTATTTACCTACTCAAGCACAGGGTCAGTCAGGTTTTTAGGGCATATGGGAAGAGAATATCTGGGCCTGAAATAAAGAATTATTTTAAGTGCCTTTCAAAGATGGTTGATGCTGGAGAGATCTCTTGGTGTGTCAGGCCAAATCTGATACAGATAATCATGGGACTGTGGGGGTGCAAATGTACTAAGATTATGTAGGTAACTTTCTAATTAGAAATGTAGTTATAATCAGAGAAATGTAAAAACAAGGCACTAGAGGTTCTGGCCATCAAAGTTGAACTTAATAAGAGACTCTTAAGGTGAGTTGATTGTGGTTTATGATGATATTGGAAATAGAAGAGAAATTGGTCACAAGGAGGACCAGAAGGTCTCTAGCACCATAGATAAATTGGAATCTTTGATGATTCAAATCCATGAATATGAAAAGTTATCCCCTTAGCCTGGGAGATATGGATGGGAGCATTGTCTTTCCAGGCCAATACCAGAGTAAAAAAACACTAATCTGTGAGGAATTGACAGGACAAAGAAAAGCTATGTTTGGGAACTTCAATTAGGAAGGAATTCTAAACAGAATTTTGGTGGGGTAGTAAATTAGTAAAAGTACAAGGTTTGTTTATACAGTCTTCTAGACTCTGAATTTCTTATCTTTGGTGGTAAGGTTGCCTTTCATATGGAAGATTTATTTCCTGCTTTCTGGAGACAAAGCAGGGCCAGAGTATTTTTCCTTTACTGTTTCTTAAATAACATTAAGTCAAAATATTCTAAGTGGCACAACTTGGAGCACCTGCTCTTTGCCTCTACAGTCCCCTCATGGAAGAAATTAACTGTAATTATCACTGAGGAAGCATACATATTGGCTCACTTGACAAAGACTTTAAATCAACTGTCTTAAATATACTCAATGAATAAAGGAGATATCATGGACAAAAAACTAAAGAAAACTAGGAAAATGATCTAGAAACAAATAGAGAATGTCAATGAAGAGATAGAGATTGTGAACAATAACCAAACTAATTCTGAAACAGAAATATACAATAACTGGAATGAAAAACACAATAGAAAGTTTAAATAGCAAATTTGATCAGCCAGAAGAAAAAAGTTCTACAAAGTTGAAGATGAGTCAATTGAAACTATCCAGTCTGAGTAGAAAGGAAAAGGAAAAAAAAAGAAAAAGAAAAAGTCTGTCTACAAGACCTATGGGAAACCATAAGGTGTACCAAAATGTACATAATGGTTGTCCCAGAAGGAGAAAAAAGAGAAAGAAGCAGAAAAAATATTTTATTTATTTATTTATTTATTTATTTATTTATTTATTTATTTATTTAATTTTTTATTTTTGGGGGTACCAAATTACTTTATTTGAAGAACGGTACAAATGAAAGAAGTTAAGTGGGGATGTTTTGGTACAACTTAAAGAAAAGGTAAAGGTAACCCCAACATGCATGCACTGCCTCAGTGACCAAGGAAGTCACCCTTGTGGCTATGGGAAGACAGCCTAAGGCTTAGCTCTCACTATCACTGTTTCCCAAGGTGTGCTTGTCAAAGAGATACTCTGCCATGCCAGATTCGGGAGCCCCCATCTTGTGCAGGTTGGTTAAGTGGTCACCCAATTCTGGGATGGATTTCACCTGCTCATTCAGGTAAGGCGTCTCAATGAAGTCACACAAACGGGGGTCATTTTTATCAGTGGCCAGTTTGTGCAGTTCCAGTAGTGACTGATTCACGCTCTTTTCCAAGTGTAATGCACACTCCATTGCATTCAGCCGGTTTTCCCAATCATCACGGTCTGGTTTCTTGATATCCTGAAGGAAGATTCGGCCACCTCATTGGTTCTGCAGCTTCATCAGTTTCTCAGCATGTTCCCTCTCCTCATGAGATTGGTGAAGAAAATATTTGGCAAAGTTCTTCAAAGCCACATCATCGGTCAAAGTAGTAAGACATGTACAGGTAGACCTAGGAAGCATAGACCTCCAGGTCGATCTGGCGGTTGATGGTGGCCTCCGAGTCCTGGTGGTAGTTCTGGCTCACTTGCGAGGGGGACGCGGTCGTCATGGCAGCGGCTGAGAAGAGCCGCTGGCGAGCTGCGGCTGTGCGGTGCTGGAGCTGGGGGCCTTGGAGCGGTCCCAGGGCGCTATGAGGAGATTGCGGAGGGCTGGCTCTGAATGGCCTGTCGGGGTGGGGGCGTAGCGCCGGGTTCCGTCCACACACTGTTGAGGCAGGAAACCGCGGCAACTCTCGGCAGAGGCTGTCGCAGAAAGAATATTTAAAGAAAGAAAGTTTTTTAAAAAAACTTCTCAAATTTGATAAAATACACAAATCTACACTCAAGAAGCTCAATGAAACCAAATAAATATAAACACAAAGATATCTACACTGAGACATTTTATTATCAAATTGTTGAAAGCAAAGGAGAAAGAATCATAAGAGCAAAAAGAAGATACTTATGAACACAGGTTCCTCAATAAGATTAACAGCTCATTATTCATCAGAAACCAAGAGGATCAGAAAGAATGATATAACATTTTAAATGGGCCAAATAAAAAAGCTAACTAATATGTTTATGTTTATGTCTATGTTTAACAGAATTATACTTCAAAGCTGATAGTGAAATTAAGACATTCTCAGAAAAAAAGTTCAGAGAGTTCGCTTTTAGTAGACTTGAATGACAAGAATGAAAGAGAAAGGAACATTATCTAACTCATTCTATGAGGCCAATATTACCCTGATACCAAAGCCACACAAAGATACAAGAAAATAAAACTACATAACAAGATTCCTCATTAGTATAGATGTAAATGTAGTCAACAAAAGAGTAGCAAACCAAAACCAACAATATCTTTAAAAAATTATGTACAATGACCAAGTGGGATTTTTCCTAGGGATATAATAGTTGTTCAACATAAGAAATTAATCAGTCTAATATATCATATTAATAGAATGAAGGATAAAAACACATGATCTTCTCAATTGATAGAGAAAAAACATTTGAAAACATCACACACTGTTTTATGATGAAAATACTCTGAAAACTAGGATTTGAAAGAAACTTTTTCCATATGAAAAAACCATAGTGAGGGCCACCTTGGTGGCTCAGTCAGTTAAGCGTCCAACTCTTGATTTCAGCTCAGGTCTTGATCTCAGGGTCATGAGATGGAACTGCAAATTGGGCTCCAGGCTCAATGTAGAGTCTGTTTGAGATTCTCTCTCCCTCTCCCTCTGTCCCTCCTTCTGCTCATGCTCTTTCTCTCAAATAAATAAAATATTTTTTTTTTTAAAAAGGCCATAATGAGGGACACCTGGGTGGCTCAGTCATTAAGCATCTGCCTTCAGCTCAGGTCATGATCCCAAGGTTCTGGGATTGAGACCTGCATTGGGCTCCCTGCTCCACAGGAAGCCTGCTTCTCCCTCTCTCACTCCCCCTGTTTGTGTTCCCTCTCTCACTGTCTCTCTCTGTCAAATAAATAAATAAAATCTTTTTTAAAAAAGGCCATAATGAGAAAAATCACAGCTAAGATTATATTTATTCGTGAAAGACTAAAGCTTTTATCTTGAGATCAAAACAACACAAGGACACTTGTTTTCACCATTATTACTCAACATTTTACTAGAAATGCTAGTCAGAGAAATTAGGCAAGAGAAAGAAATAGAAGACATCCCCTTTCCTCTCCCCCAGAAAAAAAGTAGAGAAAAATAAAGAAGTAACACTATCCATATTTGCAGATAGTGAATTAATTTAGCAGTTTCAGGTCACAAGATCAAGACACAAAAGTCTGTTGTGTTTCAATACATCAGCAATGAATAATCCAAAAATTAAATTAAAATAATTCTATTTACAAAGGTTCAAAGCAGTATACCTAAGAATAAATTTAACCAAGGAAATAAAGTCTGAAAACTAGAAAATGTTATTTAAAGAATTAAAGACAACTTAAATAAATGGAAATATAGCCTACGTTTATGGATTGGAAAACTTAGTATTATTAAAATGGCATGATATCCAAAATGATATACAAATTCAATAAAAAATAACTATCAAATTTCCAATAGTCTTGTTTTATGGCAACTAAAAGTCAATCCTTAAATTTATATGTAATTGTAAGTGGTTTCAAATAGCTAAAATAATATTGAAAACAATGAAAAAGAAAAAGAACATTGTTATGGTCCACAATACTCAGGGAAAAAAAGGAGCAAATCTTTACAACCTTGGATTTCACAATGGATTCTTTGAACAACAGAACAGAAAAATAAATAAATAAGACTTCATCAAAATGTAAAGCTTTCGTGCATGAAAGAACTATAAAAAAGTTAAAAGAAAACCTATAGAATAGGAATAAATATTTGTAAATATATATTTGATGAGGAAACAAGGGACTTATATCTAGTATATATAGAGAACTCCTACAATTGAACAACAAAAAGACAGATCTCCGAAAGAGAAACATCTACAAAAAAACGGTATACAAATGGCCAAAAAAGCACATGAATAAAGGTTACCATTATTAGTCATTAGGGATATACAAATTAAAATACATTGAGGTATCACCTGACAACTATTAGGATGGTTATAATAAAATTAAAACATGGGGTGCCTGGGTGGCTCAGTTGGTTGGGCATCTGCCTTCGGCTCAGGTCATGATCCCGGAGTCCGTGGATCAAGCCCCGCATCAGGTTCCCTGCTCAAGCGGAGAATCTGCTTCTCCCGCTGCCCCTCACCCCACTTGTGCTCTCTCTCTCTCACTCTCTCTCTCAAATATCTAACTAAATAAATAAAAATCTAAAAAAAATTAAGACAATCAAACTAGTTCTATTTAAGGTGTCGAGAAATTGGAAAATTACTTGTGGGAATTTAAATTGGTTCAGATGCTACTGAAAATAATTTGGTGGTTCCTCAAAAAGTTAAACATAGAATTACCATATAACCCTGAAACGTGACTCTTAGGCATATACCCTACAAAGTTGATAAGAGATACACAAACAAATTTATGTGCATGCATGTTTTTAGCAGCACTATTTACTGTAGCTAAAAGGTAAAAACTGCCTAAATGGCCATTAATGGACAGATGGATAAAAATATGTGGTATACATGTACAGTGGAATATTATTCAACCACAAAAAGGAATGGATTGTTAATACATGTTGTGACATGGTTGAATCTTGAAAACATTATGTTAAGTGAAAAAAGCCAGCCACAAAAAAACACATATTACATTCTACTTATAAAGAATATCAACAATAGGTAAATTTATAGAGACAGAATGCAGATTGATGGTTGTCAGAGGCTGTAGGAAGGGGGAAATTAGAAATAATTGTTTTGGGATATGGGGTTTCCTTTCAGGTTGATAAAGATATTTTGGAACTAGATAGAGGCGGTGGATAGACTGTTCTGTATCCATACTATGCAATTCTACTCAGCAATAAAAGGATTAAACTACTGATATACATACAATGACCCAGGCAAATCTTCAGAAATTATGCTAAGTGAAAAATAAAAAATACCAACAAATTACATACTGCATAATTCCACTCACCTAACTCCCTGAAATGCCAAAATTACAGAAATGAAGAACAGATTAGTGGTAGGCAGTGGTTAATGAGAGATTAAGGAGGGAAGAAAATATATGTAGCTATAAAAGGAATTTTTATGGTGATAAAATATGGTGTATTCTACTCTGTCAATATCAACATCCTATAAGTCTTCAAGATGTTACCATTGGGTGATACTGGGTAAAGGGTACAAATGATCTCTCTGTATTGTTTCTTGAAAATGCATATAAATCTACAGTTGTCTCAAAATACAAAGTTTAACTTAAAACAAATAAATAAACAAATATGTTATTTGCTTCTAGTTGTTTGAAAAATACCTATCTCCCTACTAGACTTTAAATTTCATGAATGAAGTTATGGCTGTGTCTTGTAGAATCAAAGTAAAATGAAATCACTTATGTCAGAGACAAAATGGAAACAGTCAACACGTACATAAAAGAAACTTAAGCTAACTCTACATGAATTTACAGCTCTTTTCAGAAATCAGTAGAAGACACAAACCAATCCCCAAATGCCAAATCTGTTTGTACAATCTCTAGTCCTCTTTTTTCCCCTGATTCAGCTACCCCAATCCAAATAAGGAAAAAGATCACTTGGAAACCAATTAGCTGAAAAGGTTACCAACTTTCACATTTATCCCATAAAAATTCCTTAGTCTGTGAGGAACTCAGAATTTATTGCTCCCATAGCCTTGAGTTTTCTGGTTGCAGGTCAAAAGCCTTACAAAACACTCATCTTTCTGTTTTGTTTTATTTAGTATGCAGAGTTTGGTTTTTGACAGTCTGTAATGTTCAATGCCATAGTTTCTGTGTCCAACAAAGAGAATCATCTCAATATCTATGGAATACTGAGATAATTTAATAAATGAGACTGAGCTCAAGGGGGTTAAGTGATTCCACCAAGGTCACAAATAGGTAATGTTGGAGCAGGAATTTTAACTCTTTATATAATTTCATATAATTTCTTTTATGGGGTAATATGTAATTACATATTAATTTTATATAATACATAATAATATAGAATAATTTTATATGTCTTGTTTATGTCTTCCAAGCCTAGGAAACTATTTTGTATTTAAGTGATATTTTAATAAGCCAATGATGGAGCAAGAGATGGAAGTTTGTTAATATGAAGAATCTACTTTCACCTAGATATAGGTAGAAGTTCTGGACACTTCCTGGCCAGGCAACTGAATGTTGAAGGGCTGTACACTATTAATCCAGCTCACTCTTGAAACCAGACTCCTGCTCTGGGGGGATCGGGATCCTGTTGACTGACTCTCTTAAACAAGTTCTATACTCTCTTTATCAAGAGGTTACCTTGTCTTTTCTCATAAATAACCCACGAGAGGGCTGAAGCCTATCCACTCAAGTCTCAACTCAGAGGTGTGTCTAGGTTAGATGCTTCTTCAGCCTCCAACACAAGAACCTGGGACTCAGCAGCCAGCCCTGCTTCAATCAGCTGCTATTTCTGGTTCCCATCCTCAATCCAGCATAATTTATTTTGTTATGAAAATCAGAATATGTATACAGGTTATACAGGTTAAGAAATAGGAATTTTTATACAGGTTAAGAAATCAGAATATGTATACAGGTTAAGAAATAGGAAACCAGAATTCTGTTGACTTAAGATCCATGCCTGTGACATTAGTCAATAACCACAGTCTGTAAGTGGACCATTTGAGAGTCAGCCAAGAGCCACTCAGTCACTGTACTGGCAAGTCACTGTACAAGCCACTATCGCTTCCATGCAGAACATTTTCATTAGATGCTTATATAATGATGCTTCTGCGTATGTTTCAGAAAGTACTAAACACTTTTTAAAATGCGAGTAGTTTCAAGTACCTTTGCTCTTAAATTTCCAAGGGTAAATAAGCACTTAGAGAGTGCCAGTGTCATCTTGGATGGATTTATTACAATGCCCAGTATGAACCAAGAACAATTAAGCACCTGTAAATATTTGGTGATGGAACATAGCATAAAGGAGCAATGGCTACATGTTGGAAAATGCCGACATACTAGGAATTGCTTGGACAACTGTCTAAACTTTTGTATTTTTAGCTAGATATTTGAGTTCATGTGGAAACCACCCTTTTTTTAATTTAAATTCAATTCGCCAAGGTATAGTACATCATTAGAGAAACCGTCTTGATATATTGAAGATAAGATCAAGGATATTAGAAGTGGAAGGAATCTTAGCATTAGCTCATTTATTCCTGAGATCATAATCCCAAATGTCACCAATGATAGCATAGATTTAAAAAATCATCATTAATACTTGAGAAGTGTTAAAGGATAGAAAGTCTAAAGATAGTGGCAAAATAAATATCACATGCCATAGAAAAAGCATTCAAATTCACAATTTACAAAATATAGACCAACATTATACATTTGGAGTTCAGATAAGGCTACAGGCCACCAGTTTGCAACATCTGGTGAGTTAAGTCCTGTCCTTTGTTTTATATTAAGAAAAAGGAATTCCAGATGATTGGCAATTGCTCTAAGGTTACAAGGCAAGGAACCAGTAAAAATGAGTGTACAACCTCATTTTATTCCATAAAATAAATTATGGTTAACTAGACCCAATTTGTATGTATTTAGTTCTATTACCATATACCAGTGGTGATCCTCCCCATTTTTATTTTCACAACCAAGGCAGGGAATTTGGTCATATTTAATAATGATCCCAACTACTCTCTCTTTTTTTCAAGCACTTTGCCCTTTGGCTACACTTTCCCTACTTTCTGTCTCCAATCACTTTCAAGATCAGACTAAAATTCCCTAGTGTCCCCATACTAAAATAAAAACCACAAACACAACACAATAAATCCCTTATTTAGTTTTACATTTATTTATAGCTATAGTTCCATTTCTCTCATCTTCTTTATGTCAAATTTATTGAAAACTAACAATAGATGCTATCTTTACTTCCTCACCTCCCATTAGATATCTTGATCCATTCCAAAGGCTTTTGCTTTCTTTACTTGACTTAAATGTTAGTATCAAGGTGACCAATATTTCCTTGTTGCAAAAGTAATTGTTAGGTTTTCTAAGTACAAAACCACACATAGCAATCGCGTTGACACCAGGGGCTGCTCACAGAGTACTGTTTCAGGAAGTTGGGGATAGTGAGAGTAAATGCCTGCCACATCTCAATACATCTTTAGTAAATCCAGCTCTTTGTTCAAATGCAAGTTGAGAAATAGTCCTTGAACTTGGAGCGGGCACAGAGGGGACTGAGAGCAAGGACTGTAGGAAGGATGGGGGTTCTAGTGAGATGAACATGGAGACTAGGAGATGGGCCTGTCAGGGATGCACAGGCTGAAACACTTTCATTCAAGATTACTACCATGTTTATGTCACCAAACCTGTGTTCCTATTTGATCACATTTAAGTTTTTTTGTTTTTGTTTATCTTCTAGCTTCTGGGATATAAAACTCAGAAAGGTGAATTGGGTGCTACTAAGACACACGGCTTTAAGCTGAAAGAGACTTCTTTTGAGTTGAATTTCCCACAAATTCTGTAACTGCTGGGTGTGTAAGTGCTTCAGGAATACATCTCCCATTTTCTCCATCCACCTTTAAGGTATATAGTAGCTCCCACAGAATTCTGTGGAGAAGGAAAAATGATTTTCACTCTACCCTTCTAGGTTCCTGGCTGAGAGACTCCTGTAATTAAAAAAGGAAGGAAGGAAGGAAGGAAGGAAGGAAGGAAGGAAGGAAGGAAGGAAGGAAGAAGGAAAGAACTTCTGGGAAAGATGGTGGAATAGGAGGACCCCAAGCTTACCTTGTCCCATGAATATAACTAGATAACACATACATCAGAGTAAATAACCCAGAAAATGACCAAAAAACCCTAAACCAAACCAAACCAAACCAAAACAAAACAAAACAAAAAAACTGGCAGAACAGACTCTCCATAGCTAAATGTAGAAAAGAGGTCACATTGACAAGGGTTTAAAGGGCATAGATGCAGTCAGTAGCTAAATGGACCTGCAGGACTGTCTGAAGGAGGGAGCAATGCTGTGGGCATGGAAAGGAAAAGAAAGACCCTCATACCGGGCACCTAGGAACAAGAAACCTACATGGGGAAGATGAATCCCCATAACATTTGGCTTTGATAACCATAGGGGACAAATTTCATGAGTTCTTACAATTGGCGGGCTTAATACCTGGGACTTTAAACATCAATGAGTTAGCTCTGAGAGAGCCAGAGGGTGATAGAAAACTGAGTACCTGCCCTTAAAGAGATAGCACAACAAACAGCCCTGCTGAGATATAGCATAAAAGCAACAGATTGAAAAAAATGGCTGTGTTATATAAGAGGGAGATTGGTTTACTAATCTGAAAGCATGTGCTGGGGGGCAGGAATAATTGAGGAACAAAGGAGCTATAGGGAACCATTTTCCTCCCCCATTCCCTATCGTAGACACACAGATACCTGCGGCAACCAGAGGAACAACACTCCCGGCCTAACTTGCTAACAGTATGCCCCACCCCCACATTATCCTGAAGATACCTCCCCTCCAGCCAGGTCTCAACTCCAGGTCTCCTCCCACAGTAGACCTGCTCAAAACTTGCTAACAGTGTTGCCATACCCCAGTACGCTTCTGCAGATCTTCCCCCTCCAACCTGGACTGCCCTTCGATCCCTGCAGCTGCAGGTGCTCTCCCATGGTAAACTGTTGTGGACTGTGCTAGCACCAGGTGCCCTCCCCCCTCATTCTCCTGTGAATCTGCCCCCTTCTAAATACCCCTGTGAAGAGCTCATCCAAAGCTGTGCCATAAGCATGGGGGTGTGCAAACAGCCCTGACAAGAGCCAGCAGCACTCTAAAGTGACTCCTGCCTTGGGGATAGGGGAAGATAAACACACACACCAGGCCAGTTGTGCCCCAGCAGTGGGCTGGGGGCAGACATTTGCTCTGACAGCAGGTCTCATCCACCAATAAAAGCTTCTCAGTGGTCACCACAGAAAAGTGCCTTGCAGCTTGGTGTTACTGCATCTCTGGTACACACATGCTTTCTGAAGAGCAGGAGACACAGTTGACTTTCCTAACAGTTGAAAACAGAGAGTTAGACAAAATAAAGAGATAGAGGAGTATGCCCCAAATGAAAAAAACAGGACAAAATCACAGCAAGAAACCTCAATGAAACAAAGTAATATGCCTGATAGATAATTTAAAGTAATTATTACAAAGATACTCACTGGGCTTGAGAAAAAAAAAAAAAGTGGAGGATCTCAGTGAGACCCTTAACAAAGAGATAGAAAACATTAGAAAGAACCAATCAAAGATGTAGAATACAATACCTGATATTTAAAAAAAAAAAAAAAAAAAAAACACTAGATGGAATAAATAATAGGATAGAGAATGAAGAAGAAAGAATCAGTGACCTGGAGGACAGAATGATGTAAACCAATCAAACTTAACAGGAGAGAGAGAAAAATAATAAAAAATGAAAATAAACAGAGGAAAATCAGTGGCAACATCAAGCATAATAATATTTGCATTGTAGGGATCCCAGAATGAGAAGAGACAGAAAAGTTGGCAGAAAATTTATTTGAAGAAACAATAGCTGAAAAATTCCCAAACAGTGAGCAGGAAACAGATATCCTAAAAAACAAAACAGAACAAAAGTAGGTGCAATAAACTTAGATTTGAAGGTTTATTACAAAGCTGTAGTAATCTGAATAGTATGAACTGGCACAAAAATGGACACACAAGCCAATGGAACAGAAATAAATTCATGATTATATGGCCAATTATTCTTTGACAAAGGAGGCTAGAATATACAATGGGGAAAAGACAGTCTCTTCAGCAAAAGGAGTTGGGAAAACTGGAGAGCTACAAGCAAAAGCATAAGACTGCACCATTTTCTTACACCATACACAAAAGTGAACTCAAAATGGATTAAGGACCTGAATCCATGCAAGTCCTAGAATAGAGCACCGACAATAATTCCTCTGACTTCAGCCATAACAACAGTTTTCTAGATAGGCTTCCTAAAGCAAGGGAAATAAAAGCAAAAATAAACTCTTGGGACCATATCAAAATAAAAAGCCTCTGCAAAGCAATGGAAACAATCAACAAAACTAAAATACAACTTACTGAATAGGAGGAGGTACTTGTAAATGACATTCAATAAAAGGTTAGTATCCAAAATATATAAAGAACTTATTTAAGTGAACACAAAACCCCCCAAATAATCCAATTAAAAAATGAGCAGAAGACATGAACAGCCATTTATTCAAAGAAGACATTAAGATAGATGGCCAATAGACACATCAAAGGTTGTTCAACATTACTAATTATCAGAGATATGAAAATCAAAATCACAATGAGATGTCACCTCACACCTGTCAGAATGGCTAAAATAAAAAACACAATAAAAACAAGTGTTGGTGAGGATGTGGAGTAAAAAGAACCCTCTTGGACTGTTGTTGGGAATGCACATTGGTGTAGGCATTGTGAAAACAGTATGGAGTTTCCTCAAAAAATTAAAAAATAGAATTACCCTATGATCTGTGGCTTGGAGCTCTGAGGAGAGAGCCTGGTCAACTACAGCTCCTGCCCTTGAGGGGTCTGTAGTCCAGTTGGTGGATGGGGCCAGGACAGAAATGGCATCTTGCTTATGGTGGAAGAATTTTTTGCACCTTATAGGTGAAAAGGAATATTAACACCTGTCTATAAGCCAGATGGCCAGGCCAGCCATGTTAACACCCACTGTGACACCACTCCATTAGAATGGAGTAAAAAAGCCCTGAAAAATGAGCTGTCATTCATGTACCACTTGTTGCAGGCTGAATAATCAGTAGAAATAAGGAAGATAAGAATTATCTTGACTAGGGAAGGTATTTTTCATACAAGAATTTCTATTTCCTGCTTTTAAGGAAATGAAGAAAGATGTCTCCCTGCCTCAGCAACAATGCACTAACCACCACTTAAAACCAATGAGAAACCTTCACAACTGATGTAGGAAAGAGGTTAGGGTTTGAAGCCAACAGCCAAGAAAGATTTCTTGAGATGTCTTTGGTGCAGAAAGGTGGTTTTATTAAAGCACGGGGACAGAACCCGTGGGCAGAAAGAGCTGCAATGGGGTCATGAGAGTGGCCCATTATATACTTTCAAGTCAGAAGGGGGTTTGGGATAGCGTAAGTCTCTAAGAAATTTTAGAAGCAAGGTTTCCAGGACCTTGATGGGGCTAGCTATTGTTGGGGAAAGGTCATTTGTTACGGGCTAACAAAACCTTAGTCATGAGACCCTTCAGATGTATATCGGTGGGTCATATGCTTGGGGGATGATGGCCAATATGTATCTTGGGGGTTTTAGGGATAAAGAAAGTTTCCAAAAGAATTTTTATATGTTAAAGTAGGTTTACAGGGTCCTGGGGGCAGGGGTTCAGGCTAGGATTGCCTTCTGTCCTTAACAAAGTGTCAACATCAAGGCAGCTGAGTCCCTAGAGGACTGTCATTCTGCCTGTTTCAAGGACTTGTCAATGGGCTGTAGGGAGTAAGAAAATTTAATAATTTTTCTTTTACCTTTGTTTCCCACATCAACCTCAAACTCTTGTTCTTCTTCAATGAACTTTTGTTCAAAACAACCCTCCCAATTTCCTACTAAAACCTCACAAAAGTTGACCTTCCCTTTGTCTCTTCAGACTTGCCTGTTGTTTGCCATAGTTTGTCTCAAATTGCAATTCCCCTGCTGTTCTAGAATAATCTTATTTTGCCTGTAAAATAACTGGCTATTTCATTTTTAAGGTTGACACCACTAAATGCAACATGACATAACTGTAGTTTACCCATATACCTCAAGTAACTGCCACAGAAGGCAGAGTGAGCTAAAGGCCTTTGGAGAAGCTCAGTACAATACGAATCCTAAATAAAGGCAAAGTTACAGATAAAGGATTTTGGAATGGTTTTAAGGAGTAACCATATACATTGGGGGTCTTGAAGGATGTCAGGATTACAGCAAAGAGAAGGATGACTACAGGAAAGCCCAGTGGTATGTTGAGAACGATTGGGAAAGTATGTGTTTGCATTTCCCTTGAGTATGTATTTGGGAATGAAGCTGCTGGTTTACACAGTCTGCATGAGCTCAGCTTTAGTAGCTATGCAAGCAGCTTTAAAAGAATAAGTCAATCAGAGAAAGACATGTATCATATGACCTCACTGATAGGAGGAATTCTTAATCTCAGGAAACAAACTGAGGGTTGCTGGAGTGGTGGGGGATGGGAGGGATGGGGTGGCTGGGTGATAGACATTGGGGAGGGTATGTGCTATGGTGAGCGCTGTGAATTGTGTAAGACTGTTGAATCACATATCTGTACCTCTGAAACAAATAATACATTATATGTTAAAAAAAAGAAGAAGAAGATAGTAGGAAGGGTAAAATGGAGGGGGGAATCAGAAGGGGAGACGAACCATGAGAGACTATGGACTCTGAGAAACAAACTGAGGGTTCTAGAGGGGAGGGGGTGGGGGGATGGGTTAGCCTGGTGATGGGTATTAAAGAGGGCACGTACTGCATGGAGCACTGGGTGTTATACGCAAACAATGAATCATGGAACACTACATCAAAAACTAATGATGTATGGGGATTAACATAACATAATAAAAAAAATGATGTTTCTCTTTACACTCCCACGCAAGTGCATTTTCTTCCAATTGCATGTCCACATGGCCAATGGTCACTTATCAAAAAGGACATGCTTTGCAGGATGTGGCAAGGCAGTGTCACCTTTTGTTGCAGATCTAAAAACCCTGGATCCATTTCTGGACTCTTCTTTTTGGCTAGTTCATCTCTTTTTGCATCAATACCACACTATCTTAGTTAGCTTTGTAATATTTGGTTGTGCTAGCCTTTCAGCTACGTTTTTCTTTTAAAAAATTATTCTTGTCTTTTTGCATTTTCATAAGAATTTTTGTATCAGCTTTTCAACTTTACATACACCCACAACATAAAATCTGATAGGATTTGAATAGAGATACTATTTAATCTATAGATTTAACAATGAGCTTGGCTTTGGACTGTCCTATCTACTCTTCCTTTGTGAGAGTTAACTTATGGGAAAAGGATCAAATCTCTGCCTTCAATCTATAAAGAATTTAAGATGAACAGGGAAATAAAGTCCAGTTCAGCATCAAGAAGCCAGCAGTATTATAATTTCCTCACAACGGAATTGCAGAAGAAAGGCAGCTTAGAAAAAAATGTTGCAGAAGGAAAGCTGTTCAAGGAAGGCTGATGGTCCCCATGTTCCCTAGAAAGGCTGAGATAATGCCCTGCACTCTGCTTTGTAAAGTACCTTAAAACAACAACAAACAACAACAACAACAACAAAAACCTCTCCTTCATTTTTCACTCTGCTCAATTGATTGAATAGGCTGCTGTCCAGCCAGGGGAAACTTGCCCTGAGAATAATGAGGGCTGCCCAAAGGGAGACTGGAACATGGAGGTACAGAGCTGAGATGATCCTCTCTATCTACTCCTCAAATTTTTGCTTCAGGAAAGAGTCAGTGAGGAGAATGCTGCAGCCAGAAGGATCTACCCTCCTCCCCTCTGCACTACCAGACTTCTTCATAATGCAGTGTGATTTTCCCCAGTGTCTTCCTCAGTCACACAGCTGGCTAGTGTCCCAGGCTGTCAAAATCCAGGGCCTGCTCAGGTGGCCACTCTCCCTCATGTTCCTTCTTGCACAGACCTTGATGAACAGTTGATTTTCAGCAGAAGGCCAATGCCTTTTGGAAGCAAAATATTAGTTGTCTTGCACTGTGTGGTTTTTATAGGAGCATCCTAAGTCATAGGCATATTTCTTTCTTCCTAAATTTTAAAACTATCCCAGGGGACCTGAGACCACCTTTCTGGCTATCAAATTTTACTCTCCCTACTCATAAGCACATACAATTAAACGACTATGACTACTCTGGACACCTAATTCACCTACAGATAAACTTGCCCCAGTAACACTTCTGGATTCCAGTCAGTAATCAGCAACTCTAATAGCAAACTCTCCCCTCTGGAACCTCCTTTATGTTTGAAAAAGATCTGATAGATCCCACTGTGAAATGTCCCTTCCCCCGTAGACGTGGTTTGTGTTTTTTTCAGGCAGTCACTATCAATTATAATTGATTTATTTTGATTTTTTTCTGTTTTCATTTTTCCCTACCCTGGTGAACATGTGACTGTGGTCATTTGCCCATCTCAGCCCTGTAAGCAGGCATCCTGGAAAGCTCAGTTCTCTCCTGTCAGTTCCTGAGGGTAGAAAATGCCTTCCTGAAATCAATGAGACTAAGGAGGTGGGCAAAACCCATGGGGGGCTCTTACTTGTTATAAGTGAACAATGTGAGTTCAGCCCTTGGTGAGTTACAGGTAGAGACTGTACTAGGTGGAGTTGTCACACAAAGAAACTTTATTTGCAACAAATAAGAAGACAGCAGGGGAATGACTTCCAAAGCCATGACTCTCTGAGCAGGGGTTACTGAGTTCCCTTTTTTTTTTTTTTAAAGATTTTATTTATTTATTTGACAGAGAGAGATAGCAAGAGAAGGAACACAAGCAGGGGGAGAGGGAGAGGGAGAAGCAGGCTTCCCACGGAGCAGGGAGCCCGATGCGGGGCTCGATTCCAGGACCCTGGGATCAGGACCCTGGGATCACGACCCGAGCCGAAGGCAGACGCTCAACGACTGAGCCACCCAGGTGCCCCTAGTGAGTTCCTTTTATTTAGAGTTAGGATGAATATTCAGAAAGAGAAACTTTGTCATCACTTGTAAAGGCAAGCATAAAATTGAACAGGCATACTTGGAAAACATGCCTGTACCTGCGTTCTGTTATGTTAATGAAGCACCTGCTTCTTCTAGGACAGAGACTGTAACATTGTAATGAAGAAGAGGTAACTGTTGAACAAGAAAGGGGCTACAGGCATGCTCTGAGATGGGATCTTGGGCTCATTATCCTGGGTAAAGAATGCAGGGCCTTGTTTACTTTTGAAATAGCACTGGGAGTTTTTAACCATTGATTTATTTTCTCTGATATGGCTAGGCTAGAGATTGTTAGTTTTTGCATTCCCCCTTTTTCCCTTAAAAATCCTTAACTACTGAGGCTTTTGTATTTATTTGTAATGCTCGCACCTCCTAGGAAGTCCTGCAAGAAGTGTGCTTGGACAAGTAGGGAATAGATCACAGAAAATAGCTGGGGGCCCAAAATGACTTCTCTTGTGTCACAAAAATTATGTTTTATCTTTCTTTTGGGGTATTCCCTAACTCTTTCTGCTTACATTGTCTCTCAGGGAAGCACATGTGCTAAGTAATCAATGAATAATGGGATGGCTATTATCAATGTTATTTCTGGTGTTGTAATATCAGTAAGGACTATCCCAGCCAATATAGGGTTTGGAGTTAGGCAGCCTACATTTTCATAGACTCTGCCTTTCTGACCATCCATCTTTTTTGTGTTAACTCTGTTCAGAAATCATTGTTATGAGACAATGAACTACTGACGTTAATGTGGTAAATCAGCCCAACACATTAGGGCTTTCAGTAAAGATTAGTTCCCTTTTCTTTAATCCTGCTTTTCCAAATTCTCCTTCGTGGTGCTTCTAGAGCATTCTCAGGCAGGACTTTTGTCAGTCAGTATTAGAGCAAGTCACCACCTGCTCCAAGGCTCTCTTAGCTACTGGACTATTATTTAGATATTACCAATATACAAGAAGGCATCTTTCTAATTCTTTTAGAAATGGGAGCAGAAATGCAATTGTGTCTTCCAAAGGCAGGGCCTGGACCTTTCATGGCAGTATGTTCATCTGCTATAGTAACGTAGATACATTGCATGAAAAAGGGATACCTCAGACAGCAATGCATATTTGGGATTTCTACATATCCAACTGCTTTGCCTTGAGTAGTCATAGTATCTGGGTCAAGGAAAGTTTTTAAAGAGGTTGAGGCAGGAAAAGAGTGACCTTTAAGCATGTAAGGGCAGAGAGATACAGGAAGCTGGGCATGCAAGCACAGTGGACAGAACACGGTTTGTCATGAATCACATGTCTCAGTAGCATGTTAAATGCCCCCCCCCATGTGATTTTTAGTATTATAATGAGGGAAAATGTCAATGAAAGGTCAACACTGGGTCCCACCTTGGCACAGACTGGTTTAGTTTAGTCTTCACAAGTTTTCATAGTTGAGTACCTCCTTTAGGTAAGCATCCTGCTTCCACGTTCCTGCAAGATACCCTACTCAAGAGGCACAGAGTTTTAGCTATCAAGGAACACTGAGCTGGGCAGTAAGGGTTGAGGGGATCCAAATCCAAATACTGCTCTGTCTCACGTGTAACAGGTAAAAGTCATCCTTATTACCAGAAATAAGGAATTTAGGGCCAGAAATCTCTATAAGCAAAACTTGTTACTTCGTCATTAATTTATTACACAAAGACGAAACTTTTTTGCCTTGTGATTTCTTCACAAATTTATTATTTTCTTGTCTGAAAGGTATAAAAGCTGACTGCTTTGGCTACTGCTTTGAGTCTTTCTCTCTCTTTCTTTTTTTAATGGGGCTCCTGTGCTTATGAAACTATTTTTTACCTGTTAATATGTCATATCAATTGAATTATTAGACTAGCCACAAAACCTAGAAGGGAAGAAAGAAAAACTTTTCTGCCCCTAAAATTTTGGTGCTCAATGTGGGGCTCTCCAATGGATGAATATTTCTTATTCTGGGGCCACTACAGCTGAAAGATCCTGGGACCTCTGGCAGAAACTGACAGAAGGTAAGAATTTTTACCGTATCAGTCTCCTGGATCTCTGCCTGAAGAGTCTGGTGGAAGCAAGAGTGGTGAAAGTCCTTTTCTTTTTCTAAATTTAGATATTAGAAGGAGAAGGTATTTGTGTGAACTAGTGTCTTTTTTTTTATTATTGTTATGTTAATCCCCATACATTACATCATTGGTTTTAGATATAGTGTTCCATGATTCATTGTTTGTGCATAACACCCAGTGCTCCATGCAGAACGTGCCCTCCTCAATACCCATCACCAGGCTAACCCATCCTCCCAACCCCCTCCCCTCTAGAACCCTCAGTTTGTTTTTCAGAGTCCATTGTCTCTCATGGTTCTTCTCCCCCTCCGATTTACCCCCCTTCATTCTTCCCCTCCTGCTACATTCTTCTTCTTCTTTTCTTTCTTAACATATATTGCATTATTTGTTTCAGAGGTACAGATCTGAGATTCAACAGTCTTGCACAATTCAAAGCGCTTACCAGAACACATACCCTCCCCAGTGTCCATCACCCAGTCACCCCATCCCTCCCACCCCACCCCCCACTCCAGCAACCCTCAGTTTGTTTCCTGAGATTAAGAATTCCTCATATCAGTGAGGTCATATGATACATGTCTTTCTCTGTTTGACTTATTTCGCTCAGCATAATACCCTCCAGTTCCATCCACGTCGTTGCAAATGGCAAAATCTTATTCCTTTTGATGGCTGCATAATATTCCATTGTATATATATACCACCTCTTCTTTATCCATTCCTCTGTTGATGGACATCTTGGTTCTTTCCACAGTTTGGCTATTGTGGACATTGCTGCTATAAACATCGGGGTGCACGTAGCCTTTCGGGTCCCTACTTTTGTATCTTTGGGGTAAATACCCAGTAGTGCAATTGCTGGATCATATGGTAGCTCTATTTTCAACTTTTTGAGGAACCTCCATACTGTTTTCCAGAGTGGCTGCACCAGCTTGCATTCCCACCAACAGTGTAGGAGGGTTCCCCTTTCTCCGCGTCCCCGCCAACATCTGTCATTTCCTGACTTGTTAATTTTAGCCATTCTGACTGGTGTGAGGTGGTATCTCATTGAGGTTTTGATTTGGATTTCCCTGATGCCGAGCGATATTGAACACTTTTTCATGTGTCTGTTGGCCATTTGGATGTCTTCTTTGGAAAAATGTCTGTTCATGTCTTCTGCCCATTTCTTGATTGGATTCTTTGTTCTTTTGGTGTTGAGTTTGATGAGTTCTTTATAGATTTTGGATACTAGCCCTTTATCTGATATGTCATTTGCAAATATCTTCTCCCATTCTGTCAGTTGTCTTTTGGTTTTGTTGATGGTTTCTTTTGCTTTGCAAAAGCTTTTTATCTTGATGAAGTCCCAATAGTTCATTTTTGCCCTTGCTTCCCTTGCCTTTGGCGATGTTTCTAGGAAGAAGTTGCTGCGGCTGAGGTCGAAGAGGTTGCTGCCTGTGTTCTCCTTTAGGATTTTGATGGACTCCTGTCTCACATTGAGGTCTTTCAACCATTTGGAGTCTATTTTTGTGTGTGGTGTAAGGAAATGGTCCAGTTTCATTCTTCTGCATGTGGCTGTCCAATTTTCCCAACACCATTTGTTGAAGAGACTGTCTTTTTTCCATTGGACATTCTTTCCTGCTTTGTCAAAGATTAGTTGACCATATAGTTGAGGGTCCATTTCTGGGCTCTCTATTCTGTTCCATTGATCTATGTGTCTGTTTTTGTGCCAGTACCATACTCTCTTGATGATGACAGCTTTGTAGTAGAGCTGGAAGTCTGGAATTGTGATGCCGCCAGCTTTGCTTTTCTTTTTCAACATTCCTCTGGCTATGCGGGGTCTTTTCTGGTTCCATACAAATTTTAGGATTATTTGTTCCATTTCTTTGAAGAAAGTGGATGGTATTCTGATGGGGATTGCATTGAATGTGTAGATTGCTCTAGGTAGGATTGACATCTTCACAATATTTGTTCTTCCAATCCATGAGCATGGAACGTTTTTCCATTTCTTTGTGTCTTCCTCAATTTCTTTCATGAGTATTTTATAGTTTTCTGAGTACAGATCCTTTGCCTCTTTGGTTAGATTTATTCCTAGGTATCTTATGGTTTTGGGTGCAATTGTAAATGGGATCGACTCCTTAATTTCTCTTTCTTCTGACTTGTTGTTGGTGTATAGGAATGCCACTGACTTCTGTGCATTGATTTTATATCCTGCCACTTTACTGAATTCCTGTATGAGTTCTAGCAGTTTTGGGGTGGAGTCTTTGGGATTTTCCACATAAAGTATCATATCATCTGCAAAGAGTGAGAGTTTGACTTCTTCTTTGCCAATTTGGATGCCTTTGATTTCTTTTTGTTGTCTGATTGCTGTGGCTAGGACTTCCAATACTATGTTGAATAGCAGTGGTGATAGTGGACATCCCTGCCGCGTTCCTGACCTTAGGGGGAAAGCTCTCAGTTTTTCCCCATTGAGAATGATATTCGCTGTAGGTTTTTCATAGATGGCTTTTATGATATTGAGGTATGTACTCTCGATCCCTATACTCTGAAGAGTTTTGATCAAGAAAGGATGCTGTACTTTGTCAAATGCTTTTTCTGCATCTATTGAGAGGATCATATGATTCTTGTTCTTTCTTTTGTTAATGTATTGTATCACGTTGATTGATTTGCGGATGTTGAACCAACCTTGCAGCCCAGGGATAAGTCCGACTTGGTCGTGGTGAATAATCCTTTTAATGTACTGTTGGATCCTATTGGCTAGTATTTTGGTGAGAATTTTTGCATCCATGTTCATCAGGGATATTGGTCTGTAATTCTCCTTTTTGATGGGGTCTTTGTCTGGTTTTGGGATCAAGGTAATGCTGGCCTCATAAAATGAGTTTGGAAGTTTTCCTTCCATTTCTATTTTTTGGAACAGTTTCAGAAGGATAGGTATTAATTCTTCTTGAAATGTTTGGTAGAATTCCCCTGGGAAGCCATCTGGCCCTGGGCTTTTGTGTTTTGGGAGATTTTTGATGACTGCTTCTATTTCCTTAGTGGTTATAGGTCTGTTCAGGTTTTCTATTTCTTCCTGGTTCAGTTTTGGTAGTTGATACATCTCTAGAATGCATCCATTTCTTCCAGGTTATCTAATTTGCTGGCATAGAGTTGCTCATAATATGTTCTTATAATTGTTTGTATTTCTTTGGTGTTGGTTGTGATTTCTCCTCTTTCATTCATGATTTTGTTGATTTGGGTCATTTCTCTTTTCTTTTTGATAAGTCTGGCCAGGGGCTTATCAATCTTGTTAATTCTTTCAAAGAACCAGCTCCTAGTTTCGTTGATCTGTTCTACTGTTCTTTTGGTTTCTATTTCATTGATTTCTGCTCTGATCTTTATTATTTCTCTTCTCCTGCTGGGTTTAGGCTTTATTTGCTGTTCTTTCTCCAGCTCCTTTAGGTGTAGGGTTAGGTTGTGTACTTGAGACCTTTCTTGTTTCTTGAGAAAGGCTTGTATTGCTATATACTTTCCTCTTAGGACTGCCTTTGCTGTATCCCAAAGATTTTGAATAGTTGTGTTTTATTTTCATTGATTTCCATGAATTTTTTTAATTCTTCTTTAATTTCCTGGTTGACCCATTCATTCTTCAGTAGGATGCTCTTTAGCCTCCATGTATTTGAGTTCTTTCCGACTTTCCTCTTGTGATTGAGTTCTAGTTTCAAAGCATTGTGGTCTGAAAATATGCAGGGGATGATCCCAATCTTCTGGTACCGGTTGAGACCTGATTTATGACCTAGGATGTGATCTATTCTGGAGAATGTTCCATGGGCACTAGAGAAGAATGTGTATTCCATTGCTTTGGGATGGAATGTTCTGAATATGTCTGTGAAGTCCATTTGGTCCAGTGTGTCATTTAAAGTCTTTATTTCCTTGTTGATCTTTTGCTTAGACGATCTGTCCATTTCAGTGAGGGGGTTGTTAAAGTCCCCCACTATTATTGTATTGTTGTCGATGTGTTTCTTTGCTTTTGTTATTAATTGCCTTATATAATTGGCTGCTCCCATGTTAGGGGCATAGATATTTACAACTGTTAGATCTTCTTGTTGGATAGACCCTTTAAGTATGATATAGTGTCCTTCCTCATCTCTTATTACAGTCTTTGGTTTAAAATCTAATTTGTCTGATATAAGGATTGCCACCCCAGCTTTCTTTTGGTGTCCATTAGCATGGTAAATGTTTTCCACCCCCTCACTTTCAATCTGGGGGTGTCTTTGGGTCTAAAATGAGTCTCTTGCAGACAGCATATCGATGGGTCTTGTTTTTTAATCCAATCTGATAGCCTGTGTCTTTTGATTGGGGCATTTAGCCCATTTACATTCAGGGTAACTATTGAAAGATAGGAATTCAGTGCCATTGTATTGCCTGTAAAGTGACTGTTACTGTATATTGTTTGTGTTCCTTTCTGGTCTATGTTGCTTTTAGGCTCTCTCTTTGCTTAGAGGACCCCTTTCAAGATTTCTTGTAGGGCTGGTTTCGTGTTTGCAAATTCCTTTATTTTTTGTTTTTCCTGGAAGCTTTTTATCTCTCCTTCAATTTTCAATGACAGCCTAGCTGGATATAGTATTCTTGGCTGCATATTTTTCTCATTTAGTGCTCTGAATATGTCCTGCCAGTCCTTTCTGGCCTGCCAGGTCTCTGTGGATAAGTCTGTTGCCAATCTAATGTTTCTACCATTGTAGGTTACATATCTCTTCTCCCGAGCTGCTTTCAGGATTTTCTCTTTGTCTCTGAGACTCGTAAGTTTTACTATTAGATGTCGGGGTGTTGACCTATTTTTATTGATTTTGAGAGGGGTTCTCTGTGCTTCCTGGATTTTGATGCCTGTTTCCTTCCCCAAATTAGGGAAGTTCTCTGCTATAATTTGCTCCATTATACCTTCTGCCCCTCTCTCTCTTTCTTCTTCTTCTGGGATCCCAATTATTCTAATGTTGTTTTGTCTTATGGTATCGTTTATCTCTCGAATTCTGCCCTCGTGATCCAGTAGTTGTTTATCTCTCTTTTTCTCAGCTTCTGTATTTTCCATCATTTGGTCTTCTATCTCACTGATTCTTTCTTCTGCCTCATTTATCCTAGCCGTTAGCGCCCCCATATTTGATTGCACCTCATTGATAGTCTTTTTGATTTCTACTTGGTTAGATTTTAGGTCTTTTACTTCTCCAGAAAGGGTTTCTCTAATAACTTCCATGCTTTTTTCAAGCCCAGCTAGTATCTTTAAAGTGATGATTCTGAACTCTAGATCTGACATCGTACTAATGTCCGTATTGAGTAGGTCCCTGGCAGTCGGTACTACCTCTTGTTCTTTTTGTTGAGGTGATTTTTTCCGTCTTGTCATTTTGTGCAGAGGAGAATAGATTAATGAGAGAACAAAATGCTAGCAGGGTAACAACGTCCCCAGAAAATATACTCTAAACAAATCAGAGAAGACCTGAAGCAGTGGGAAAACAAAGGGAAAGAGAGAAAAAAGAAAAGGAAAGAAAAAAAGAAAAAAGAAAAAGATAAAGATAAAAACAAACAAAAGCAGAACAAAACAAAACAAAACAAAAACAGAATGTGATCAAATATGATCAGGCTGGATTATAGATCAGTGCCACACACTAGATTTTGGGTGTATTTTGGTCTGTTAAAAGAAAGTCCCTCCCAAAATTTTAAAGAAAGAAAAACTTATATATGTACAAAAATAAGGGTTGATATGATGAAGGGGTGGAATATGACTGTAAAGATGGAAATTATAAAAAATTTTAAAAAAGGATTTGATAAGTTGTTTGAAAAAAGAAAGAAGAGGATTAAAAAAAAAAGAAAGAAAGAAAAAAGGGAGAGAATGTGATCAGGCAGGGGAGTAGAAAAAAACCATACACTAGAGATTTAGAGTATATTTTGATCTGTTAGAAGAAACTATCTCAAGATTTTAAAGAGAGAACAACTTATATATATATGCCAAAAATACGGGTAACTACTATGAAGGGATAGAATATGACTTTAAAAATGAAAAATAAAAATGTTTTTTTTTAAAAAAAGGGATTGATAAGATGTTGGTTGAAAAAGGGAAAAAGAAAAATTCAAAAAAAAGAAAAAAGGAAAAAAGAAAAAAAGACAGTTAAAAAAAATAATTAACTCTGAAAGACTAAAGAATCATGGTAAAAAAGCCATGAATTCTATGTGTGGTATTCCCCTAGCGCTGGAGTTCTGCCGTTCTCATTGATCTGTAAACTTGGTCTTGGCTGGCTGTTCTCGCTGATCTTCTGGGGGAGGGGCCTGTTGCCGTGGTTCCCAAATGTCTTTGCCGGAGGCAAAATTGCCCCACCCTTGCCGGTCCGGGCTAAGTAATCTGCTCGGGTTTGCTCTCGGGAGCTTTTTTTCCCTGCAAGCTTTCCGTACAGCTTTGGAGGCGGAGAGTGAAAATGGCGGCCTCCCAGTCTCCGCCCCGGCGGAGCCGAGAACTCGGGGTCCCGCTCCTCAGCGAGCCCCCAGAGAACAGTAGTCAGTCACTCCCGTCTCCCCGGTCTCCGGCCGCACTCCGTGCTCACCCGGCCTGTGACCGCGCCTTTCTATCTGGCACCTGACCCCGTGTGGACTCTCCAAACCCAGCAGATCCCCGCGGTGCGCTCCCGCACCTCTCCTCCCGGGGGAAGAAGGTGAGTCTCCCCGGATCTGCCGCTTGTTGGGTCCCTGCTGGAGGAGCAGTGGCCCGACTGTGCCGCGGATCACGGTTTATGGCAACCCCGAGCTGAGAGCCCGCGCCTGGGCTCCGTCTCTGCAGCCGGCTTCCGTGCTCCGATACCTGGGAGCTCTGCCGCACTCAGGCACCCCCGGTCTTTCTGTGACCCCGAGGGTCCTGAGACCACACTGTCCCGCGAGGGTTCCACCCCCCACTTCGCCACCAGAGTGACGTCCCTCAGCGGAGCAGACTTCTAAAAGTTCCGATTTTGTGCTCCGTGGCTCTATCACTTGCCAGAAGCGGCTGACGGAGGCCCCTCCCCCGCCGTCTATCCTCCCGAATATTGCCTCGGATTCACTTCTCCGCACGTCCTACCTTCCAGAAAGTGGTCGCTTTTCTGTTCAGAGTTGTTGCTCTTCTTTTCGTTGATCTCCTGTTGAGTTTGTAGGTGTTCAGAATGGTTTGATCCCTATCCAGCTGAATTCCTGAGAGGAGACGAAATCCTAGTGTCTTATATACAGTAACTGTGGTAAAGATTTGCTATAAGTACCCTTGGTTTCTATTGATCTTCTTTCTCCCAAAGATGGTAATTGTTTTCTTATGTCTCTGTCTTTTGTATCATTTTGTTATAAGGAGGAAAACCATAGGTTAGAAGGCAGAGCTCCTATAATATGCTTGTTGTTAGAGCTGGCTACACACTGGTGAGTTCATGCTTCTCACCAGACCAGTGTCCATTTAGACAAACTTTACTCTGAATCTGCAATGTAAAAATCAGATGAGGTTTCCTTTTACCTTGTTCTATGTCCTGAGAGCTTATCTTTGTGAGGTGTGAGAATATTTTCTCTGGCCTCCACTAGCCAGAAGGTGCATGCACTGTTGTGCATCTGGTGGCCAAATAGCCTGGGATTTTGAGACATAGAGTCACAAGCACCATTCTTTTTGTCTAACTGTGCCGGCTCACAGAGGAATTTGTCATGAGGGGTCTTTGCTATCTCAGCCTTTACAGTCTTCCAGTGCTGAAAAAGTTCCATTCGAGCAGTGGCTGCCTGGCATCACATATAGTGGACCTATGAGTGCAAGTGTCTCATGATCTCATGGGAAACAGGAGAAACGATTTTCACTAAACCATTCTTACTACCAGTGACAGCAAAGGTTTTCATTTTCTTAGGCTGAGAGTGAACTTTCTGGATCTTATGAGGACTGCATCTTTTGCACCCTCTTTTGGGAGACTTCTTGTGTCCATGTTAAGCCATAAAAAAAAGTTTATTGGTTTGAGTCACTGTTGAGATTAATATAAATCCTGTTTGTCAATGGCCAAATGATGGACCCTTCGAATTAGAAAAACTTCTATATTTGAAAAAAAAATTAGAGATCCCTCATCCTAAACAACTGTCTTATTGATACCTATGGAAAAACCAAATTTAAAAGTACATAAAAAGGAGGATAACCACCAGCCCCCGAACTCTCTTAACAAGATGAAAGAATGGGAATTAAACATATCAAATACTGAAATCTGTATCCAATACAAATTCCCCTTCTTAATATCTGGCCCCAATTTCTCAGCAACTTCCCTTAGCTTCCAAAACTCTTCCACAACATCTCCAAGACACCTTTTCAACTTCCCTTTTCATACAAGATTTACAGGGAGCACCCCAGCCTGATGTCTGGGCCAGAGTATATAGATGACCTGTAAGTATTCAAAGCCAAGAAGTGAATTTAGCAGAATCACCTGGGATGGACAGTAAGGCTCATTTCGTTGTCCCTTACAATTTATCTTACTTTCCAGAACTCTATAATCAGGCTCTGTAAGCTTCAGGTCTTCTTATGCCATGTCCTTGTGGATGAATCCTGGACCCATCACCACAAAGAATTTATCTGTCTCCTGGACAGCAACAGATCTTTAAAATTGTAAAGCCTTTTTATTTCCACTTTCCAAAGATCCTACCAAATTTAGAGAGAAATTAGATTAGAAACAAATTACAACCCCACTCATAAAGACCTTGATTGGCTGTGTTAAGAGATAAACTGGGGTGTATTAAATATTTTAGGAGTTTATTTGAACAAAAATCAGTTTGAATTGAGTAGCAACCAATCTAGCAGATAGGAACTCCAAGGAGCTGTCCAAAATGAGACTTTTATAGAGAGAAGAGAGCAGGAAGAAAGAAGTTATGCTGGCTAAAATGTAGGTTGGTTATTGCAAGGTTACTTTCCTTCAGGGGATGGCAGGGATCTCTCAGGCAGATTACCTAAGTCATGCTGACCAGGTGATTCCTGATTGGCTAGTTTATTTTTTTTATTTTTATTTTTTTAAGATTTTTATTTATTTATTTGACAGAGAGACACAGTGAGAGAGGGAACACAAGCAGGGGGAGTGGGAGAGGGAGAAGCAGGCTTCCCGTGGAGCAGGGAGCCCGATGCTGGGCTTGATCCCAGGACCCTGGGATCATGACCAGAGCCTAAGGCAGATGCTTAACAACTGAGCCACCCAGGCACCCCTTGATTGGCTAGTTTACAATTTTATTTCTGAGAGAACCAAAATAATAATTAAGTCTTGATATGATTTTGTGGGGTTAGCATAAGAGATTCCATTTGGGGCCTGTTGTCATTTTTAACAGCTGCTAAGTGTATCCATCCCTCCCATGATTATACTACAGTTATCAGACAAGTCAGATGCCCTGGGCAGGAAAAAAGAAAACAACAACAACAAACAAACAAACAAACACCCTCCAGAGGAAACAGATGACCAGAATTTCTTCTAGGCTCTCCTATAAATGATCAGGAAATGGGTTAGCTGGAGGTTAATGTTTCATGGGCTGATAGAAGCAATCATAGAGGTTGTCTCCCTAAGAAAAATTGGTCCAAGATTGAATTGTACACTCAGTAAAGATAGTATTTAAAGGTCTTTGTAAAACACTCTATACAGACTTTACAAAGGCATCCTGTATTAAACTCTAGAATGTAGAAATCTTTTGATTTCCATTTTCATTGCTAATCTTCTTCCTGATATAAAGAAGCAAATTAAGGAAAATGTAGTTGGATGGTGACTCAGTCTTTTGATATCATTCAAGCTACAACCCAATTATTTGAAAAATTAGAAACATCTGTTTCTATTTAACAAATCAAGTTATTATAGGACCAGCGGTGTGGCTCCAGAAACATTTCACAGTCCATCTATCTTTTTGCCAAGCCCCAAACTTTCTTTATTCATCTCAAAATGCTTGCATATATTGTGAAAAATCAGTGCATTGGAAATACAATTGTCCTGCACTTAAAAAAAAAAAAAAAAAGAAGGAAATTTTAAAATAGTAATTACGCTAGACTTCTGATAGACAAATATACCCTAAAATTCTTAGGAGAAAGCTTACATTCTTTTTCTGTCTCTTCAACATGTAAATCTTCCCATGTTTTTGAATTATAAACATCCCAGGACATACTAAAACACTATCCACAATTACATGAGACTGAAGGGGAAAAAAAGGCTTTTTATTTTATTTATTTATTTTTGACTGTTTTTTAAATTAAATTAAATTTTTATTGACTTTATTTATTTATTTATTATTTTAAAATTTAAATTCAATTTAATTAACATATACTGTATTATCAAGATGCCCAACGACTGAGCCACCCAGGTGCCCAAGCTGCAGGGTGCCTGGGTGGCTCAGTTGGTTAAGTGTTTGAGTCTTGGTTTCAGCTTAGGTCATGATCTCAGGGTTGTGAGATGAAGCCCCATGTCAGGCTCCACACTCAGCGGGAAGTGTTCTTGAGATTCTTTCCCTCTGCCCCTTTCCCCACCTCCGCTCCCCACCTTGAGAGTGCCCACACGTGCACTCTGCTCTCTCTCAAATAAATAAATAAATCTTTATAAATAAATAAATACATAAATAAAATACAAGCTTCTATAAAGGCCCCCTGTCCAAACTGTAGTCTAGGGTCTCCATAAGATTACTTATCAAGAGCAACTACAAATCTTTTTTTTTTTTTTTTAAAGATTTTATTTATTTATTTGAGAGAGAGAGAGAGAGCACATGAGAGGGGGGAGGGTCAGAGGGAGAAGCAGACTCCCTGCTCAGCAGGGAGCCTGATGTGGGACTCGATCCCTGGACTCCAGGATCATGACCTGAGCCGAAGGCAGTTGCTTAACCAACTGAGCCACCCAGGCGCCCGAGCAACTATAAATCTTAAAAGACTTCTCCACAAATAGTAAACAACTTTAGCCAGCTGAGTGGGTAAACTTAACTTATTCCAATTGCCAGAAATAAAATTTGGATCTAATTGGTATTTGTAGAGTTTTGTATTATTATGCCTGACTCATGGTTCAAATTTTAGAATGATAACTATAAGGTATCTGTTTTTGTCTATATATGTATATTATAGTTATAGATATGTGATATTTTTCTTCCTCCAGATGATATTACCAAAATTAATTTGCAAAAAGCTCTATAATTAGCTTAAAGAAAAAGAAATCACTTATTGAATTCAATATTTCTAAACTCTCAGAAATATAATAAAAACTCAAATGTTTTTCAAATTCACATGACCTGGGATAATTTTCAGTAAATAAGAGCTAGTTTAAGATTGTTGGTTTAACTAAAATAGGCATGTCTTCAGAGTTACCAGCATTAAATATACTGCAGACACACAATTTTTATTCTACCTGGGTTTACTTGTCAAATAAACTCACGTTATCTTTATTACAAAATTTGTCAGCAAGAAAAATACCTTGGGATGATAGCTGACTTTGTCTTGTAAAATTTTCATGAGTAATCTAAATATAATTGTTAGGAACAAGTGAATTAAATAAATGTAAGTGGAATAAAAGTTTTTAAGTAAACTTTTCAACAATAATTATGTTAAAAAATATGTTAGCTTACTTTTCCAAATCTCCTTGGTAACTTAAATCCCAAGGGTTTTGCTAATTTAAGTTAAATGATGGAAATTCATTAAATATTCTAAATAATTTCTAAGTAAGATAAAATACAGAAACATAAATTATTGAACAAAGGTTTATCCACTTTTGGCTTCTTATTACAGTTAAGATAAAGATGTATCTGTTAGTACAAGTCTTGTGCCACATTGAAAAAACTTATGCTATGAGATAGCATGTGCTTTTAGAGGTTATGTTTATTCATAAATTTGACAATCTAAAGAATGCTGATAGACAGTTCATGATTGCTTACTTCTTAGTTTTCACTAGAAATTAACATTTGCAGGGATTAAGAATTCTAATTACTATATGCAATTAACTACTAGAAATAATAAGGGAAAAGTTTCTGTATGCAAAGAAAATGGGATGTGGAGCACCTGGGTGGTTTAGTCAATTAAAGGTCTGACTCTTGATTTCAGCTCTGGTCCTGATCTCAGGGTCATAGAATGGAGCGCACATCAGGCTGCACACTCAGTGGGGAGTCTGCTTGAGTTTCTCCCCCCCTCTCTCTCTCCCCTTCTGTCCCTCCCCTTGTTCATGCAGACACTCTCTCCCTCTCTAAAAATAAAAATAAATAAATCTTTTTAAAAAAAGAAAATAGAATGTATTTTTAGTTAAGAAAAGGAATGAGGTAAAATGTATTTTTCTTAAGAGAAAAAAATGGAAATCTTTTCCTAAAATAAAATAACTGTTTCAGAATGAGACATAAAAGAATGAAGGACAAATTAAGTAGACAGAAAGTTAGGAAAAGAGAGAGACAGACAGACACAGAATTTTACTTGTGTGGTCAAACTAGCTAAGAATAGATGAACTTATAAATAGGTGTTTAAAAATAAAGTTTAATATCAATTGTGAACAAAAATTTTTCTTTCTTCTGCTAAAAGGACAAAGTTTTCTTGGACTATTTGTCTGTTCTTGGTAAGATTATAAAGTTTATCTTTACCTTTTTAAGTAATATGCCTAGAAAGTAAAGAATTTGTGTTTTATCAAAATGATTTACTTTGCTTCATATTGTCTTTATCAGGTCTTTGATTTCTTAAGAAAACTATCTTCTCTCTTAAAAGAGCTATTGGGGAAGGTATGTGCTATGGTGAGCACTGTGAATTGTGTAAGACTGTTGAATCACAGACCTGTACCTCTGAAACAAATAATACATTATATGTTAAAAAAAAAATAGAGGGGCACCTGGGTGGCTCAGTCGTTAAGCGTCTGCCTTCGGCTCAGGTCATGATCCCAGGGTCCTGGGATCCAGCCCCACATCGGGCTCCCTGCTCCACGGGACGCCTGCTTCTCCCTCTCCCACTCCCCCTCCTTGTGTTCCCTCTCTCGCTGTGTCTCTCTCTATCAAATAAATAAATAAAATCTTTAAAAAAAAATAGAGAAGAAGAAGATAGCAGGAAGGGAAAAATGAAGGAGGAGAAATCGGAGGGGGAGAGGAACCATGAGAGACTATGGACTTTGAGAAACAAACTGAGGGTTCTAGAGGGGAGGGTGGTGAGGGGATGGGTTAGCCTGGTGATGGGTATTAAAGAGGGCACGTGCTAAATGGAGCACTGGGTGTTATACGCAAACAATGAATCATGGAACACTACATCAAAAACTAATGATGTAATGTATGGTGATTAACATAACATAATAAAATTTTTAAAAAGGTAAATAATAAAAGCAAAATATCAGAAACATAAAAAAGAAGAGCTATTGGTTTTACAATTATGTAACTTTCTATATTTACCTGTGAAATCTTTAATTGTCACTTTGGCTAAATAGATACCTAAACATTGTTTTAAAGTGACCTATGATCTTAATTAATCACATGTTTTAAAACTTGATTTTTGACAAACCTTCCAAAAATCAAATTCAAAATTTAGACTTTTTGACCTCAAACCAACTGGGAATTTTTAGATGGTCTCTGGAATGTCTTGAAAAATGTGTTCTCTCTCCTTATAAAAATAGAGATGATAAAACTAGTCTTATTTGATATGCTAAATTGCATAGGAAGCATTATTAAATAAGGAGCTATACTAACCCTTATTTAGATTGTATTTGTATGGTTTTATATTATTAATATAAGTGTTCCAGAAATTGTATGAAATTCCAAAAAATCAAATATGTGATGTTAGTCATAATTCTAGTCATTATCTTAAAATGTTGTGTGTTACAGAAGTAACCAAATTTCCTTGTCAATTGCATTACAATAAACACCTTTATTGATCTTTAACAATGGCCTTTACAGACAGGTGTTGTTTTACTCTGATGGTTTTGCAAAAGTGTTCCTGTAAAAGTGCTTTATCTTCAAAGAGATTCTGGAAAAGGTTAAGAAATACAGGTTTCTGATAACTTTTATATCATACCAATGAACTGGTTCAGAATTTATAAAACTCTAATGGAGAAACATGGCTTCATAAAACTACTGACAGAAGACTGAGATTAATGAGAACTAGTTACATGGGACTAAATAAACTGATGAGGATGATTATTAACTTTTACGACTTTTTGTTTGACACATTGTGGGTTCTTTGATACTTTGTTTTTCCAGATTTAAGGAAACCTTTCCCTCTTTTCTCTGAAGCCATCAGCAATTTGGTAAATATACCTTTGTAAACAAAGATGAAATGATTATTTTTTTCTCCCTACCTGACCCTCCATCTCCAGAATTCCAAAACTCTTAGTGAGTATTCTTATTTTCATGGCAATATAGTTATTTGTATAAGTTCAATAAGAATCTGTTCTCCTGCAACAGGAAACAACCAGAAACATTACCAAAGCTTGACTAGAGTGTCACATTTGATAGAAATCTGCATAAACTCAGATATGACCAGAAATATCAACCAAGAACTAAGGTTGACTTTATGAAGCCAATAAAAACCCCTTGAAAAAATTAGTCTAACACCTTGCCTATAGGGTTCCTGACAGCCTCACCAGGTAAGGAAGGAAGGTCACTTCCTGGCAGATCCAAGGAACTTCATGTTATTTTGACAACCTCAAGAAGAGAGGAATTCACCCAAATCTATAGGTATCACAGGCAAAATCTGATGACATCCTTGTCTTGGCTTCCTAGCTCCAAGAGGCTTCTAAAAGTCCAACCTGAGATTACTAGCAAAGCAGACTTGTAAATGGGTCAATATGATAAATCTCTATTCTTCCTGCACTAATAGAAATGCTCAGGCCAAGTTTATTGAGACAAAACTTATTTTGTAAACAAATTAGTCTTACTTTGACTATCTCTGATAGAAATAGAAATACGGAAACAATGAATCATGGAACACTCCATCAAAAACTAATGATGTAATGTATGGTGATTAACATAACATAACAATAATAAAAAAAAGAAATAACTGCAGAGGAAAAAATTATATTTCAGTAATATACCTTTGTGGATATCAGATTCTAGTGCTGTTAACTGTCTTTGAAGTTTTGCTTTTTAACTATAAACCGGACTGAATTCTAAATTCTCATTTCCTCCAATATCTGACTACAGTTATCTAAACTAATATTTCCAATTTCCTCCCACAGTTTTACTTGGAATCTTTAAGAACTAGGAATTCCCTATTTCCAAAGCCATGCAGGCTAAAGCTGGACAACTTGATATAAACTTCAGAGAAATCACAACAGCTCATATATGAACAATCTTCATGCCTTTTGCTGTGTGGGCCATTCAGAAAAATCACCAGAGACATTCAAACTAAAAACCAGGAAAATCTATCAGATTGCCACTGTCTGCCCTTATTTCATCTGAATATGCTTCGAATCTGACATCTGGAAATCTTCCAGACTGGCTGAGTTCAGAACTCAGAAACTGGAATTATGGTCTGTTCCAATCATTAACTATTGTTTTTATTTTGTTTCCATAGAAATGCCTCTTATTAAATACCTTATTGCTTGTGCAATATAAGCCTAATTTTGAGAGCATACCTACATCACCATCTCCCAGATGAGTTTAACTCTACCTACTGTCAGGACTAAGAGACTGGTTCAATGAGGTAGAGCAATCTACCAACTCAGGTTCTAGACTACTTTTTTTAAGATCTTATTTATTTAAGAGACAGACAGAGAGAGAGCACAAGTGGGGGGAAGGGCAGAGAGAGAGGGAGAAGCATACTCCCTGCTGAGCAGGGAGCCCAACACAGCTTGAACCTAGGACCATGAAATCATGACCTGAGCTGGATGCAGATGCTCAATGGATTGAACCACCCAGGTGCCCCTCAGGTTCTGGACTATTTAACCTCTTAGGGAAATTTTAAAGGCTGGACTGAGGGGGACCAGAATACGTGAACCCCAAATATGCCATTTTGACATATTAAGTATTTTGAATTAAAGTTACTTAGGAAACAGTACAAGAAGTGTACTCTTATCCTCCTTTGTCCCCTTGAAATCTGGAAATAAATTTTCCATATGAAAGGTACCTTACCTGTACCAGGAAGGTAAAAGGTATCCTTATCACCAGAAATATGGAAATTGGGACCAAGAAGTTTGTATTAAAAAAAAAAAAAAAACTTACGGGGCACCTGGGTGGCTCAGTTGGTTGGGCGACTGCCTTCAGCTCAGGTCATGATCCTGGAGTCCCAGGATCGAGTCCCACATCGGGCTCCCTGCTCGGCAGGGAGTCTGCTTCTCCCTCTGACCCTCCCCCATCCCATGCTCTCTCTCTCTATCTCATTCTCTCTCTCAAATAAATAAATAAAATCTTTAAAAAAAAAAAAAACTTACTACTTCCTCACTAATTTACTATCCCAATCCCCAACTTCTGTGTCTTGTCAATTCTTCACAAATGTATTGTTTCCTTGTCTAAAAGGTATCAAAGCTTCTTTCTTTGGTCAGTTATTTAAGTTTCACATTTTTATGGGGCTACCAATGTAAAAAATTATTTTTTTCCTGTTAATCTGTCTTATGGCAAATTAATTATTAGACTGGCCACAGAACCTGGAAGGGAAGAAGGGAAAAGTTTTCTATCCCAACATAACCAATATTAAAGAGGCTTTTTTCTCACCTCCAAGGGCATGGGGGCCATGGATGCACATGGAGGGCAGGTGGGCAACATGAAGTAGTAAAGAGAGCACCAGACTCAAAAGCCCTGTTTCCAGGCCCTGGTTCCTTCCTTTCTTAGCAAGTTACTTAAACTTGCTGACTCCTAATGTTCTTATCCAAGTGAATACCCAGAAGTCAGTTTGAAAAGATTGATTAGAATACTGTATGTTTGGGGGACATACATCATAAACCTGGCATTTGAATCTCTCTAGAGCACACACTTGTGGATGGCTGGACCATTGGATGAAGGAGATTCAGTCTCACCAGACATAACACACCCTTCTTTGCAATCCTACAGGCAGTTTACTGATCCTGATTTGCTTCATGGTGTATTAGGACTATCCCTCCATACCCTTCACTGTGTGACTCACAGTTCTTCCTCCTGGAGTGTCTCCCCATCCCATTGCTAATAGGCTTGGCCCGATGATGATCTGACCCACAGAACACCAGCAGCCATGACCCAAGCAGAAGGTGAGGATGTGCTTGTGTGCTTTGGCTTGGCCTCTTGTATTTTTATGCCCCTCCATGAGAAGACCATGCCCCATGTAGCCACCATTCCTTCAGCCTTCTCCAGAACAAGATCCATGGAATAGAACTAAATTTGACCAGGAACCTAGATCCAACCTGCCCCAGTGGAGCCCAACTTTGATAGGCCTCCTCATAGGCCCCAGCAGGCACTTGACTCTTAATGTTTGTTGAGATTCTTAATGTTAGAAGACACACAAATTCTGAAAACATTTGTTAATGGAAAAACTGACTAATACGGTCCATCAACATGAGATAATAATTTGTTGTATGTTTACATAGTGAAATACTCTATGGCAATAGAAATGATATCACAAACAAAAAATAAGTCAAAAATGGTACAAGAACATTTACAATGGTATTTACAATACCATTCACATAAAACTAAAATACATGCATATGATACAATGTATTACTTGGGCATAAGCAAATATGGTAAAATATATTTTATATGTCCAGGAATCATGGTAGTTCCTGTAGGAATGGGTCAGGGACAGATGGATGATCAGGGATTTAAGTGGTTTTATTTCTTAGTGAATGAAAAATATATAGGTGTTACTTTTTATTATTATAATTTTCTTTTTTTAAGGTTTTATTTATTTATTTGAGAAAGGGAGAATGAGATAGAGAGAGGGAGAGACTGAGCATGAGAGGGTGGAAGGTCAGAGGGAGAAGCAGACTCCCCACTGAGCAGGGAGCCTGATACAGGCCTAGATCCAAGGACTTCAGGATCATGACCTGAGCCGAAAGCAGTTGCTTAACCAACTGAGCCACCCAGGTGCCCCTAATTATAATTTTCTATGTCTAATTTTATATAATCAAACATCTAGTTAAATGTAAAATATTTAAAAATAATTCTGAAAAAATCAAATGTCAAAATGTAAATTTTATCCTTATTAATCTGTGCATTCAAGCAAAGCTTTCTTGGGCCCATATCTGTGCAATGGTGGAGGAAGCCAAGGTGCTGCCCTTGATGGGTAATTGTTGTCTCATCATGAAAGTGCATGGGAATCTTGATTGGGATACCTTCAGGTGACAAGGAAGGTTTTGCCAAATAGTAGCAGGCTGAGTATTACAGACAAATTCCACTGGGTTTGGTCAGCTCTGATCTGGGTTGTCATTTTGATGCTTATCATGGGTGTTTCTTCTTCCCTTCATGTCATCTTTTTGTAGGTGGCTCATCTCCCAGGACAGAACAAGTGGCCAGATTAATAGGATCATTACCTACTCTATTTGGAGAATACAAATTTCTCCTGTGCTTGTGGCTAGTTAAATCTCTAAGAACCATGAGTTGAACTTACAGCAAAGAGCACCAAAATGTGGATCTTTGTTACTGCCGTGTTGGGCTTACTGTGCAGTCAGGAGACCCTGGGAAGTACTCCAGAGGTTGATCTTCCAATTCTTAATCTATGTACTCTGGAAGTCAAAAACTAAAATGTCTACTTTACAAGGGGAAATGAGCACACCTGGATGCAGACACCCCTCAGGCAGCAGAGACAGGGCCTCTCACCAAGGCTTTCAGATGAGCCTCTGTTCTTTTAACAGAGATTGGTTACCCTCCCTCCACAGAGCATTTCCAGCTTTCCCTTTGGTCATTCCTTCTGGTTTCCAGATCATGGATCTGTTACAGACACTGTCTGTATTCAGCAAAGTAGCAGTAAATCTCTCTCCAAATCACTGGGGGATGTGGGAACCCCTCCACACAGGCAACCTGTTTGACTCACCCTGAGTGAGCTATGTGGGGATAGAAACAGTCATGAAAAGCAGCAATGTGACAGCCAGTCCAGGATTGTCAGAATGCCCACAAACTTGTGGAATTTGTCCACATTATCCAGCCTGCTGCCACTTGGCAAAATATCATTTTCCATTTGGGAATAAAATTTACTTCAAAAACAAGAAAAATCCAGTTTATAGATCAGTTTCCATGAAAGTCTGGCATGCTGCCCTCCCCAGAGCTGAATGTGGTGAAATAAACAATACATTTCTAGGCAGTTGCCACTGTTTTGAAAGGTGTGTCATGCTTGAGAAGGAAAGCACTTAATGTGAAATTTTCCATGGTCTTCCTGGAACACCCACACCCCAATGGTGAGCTGCCATTGTGGATGGCAAATCTAGGAGTCTTTCAAAACTATTCACTCAGAACTTTCCATTTCTCCCTTCTGCCTGATAAAATTATCTCTACATTCTCAAGCCTCCATCTAAACCCACAGTTCCCTTTGATTCTCTGCTTAAATTCTACTTCTTTCCTGAAAATTCCCAAGTCAAATTTGGCCTGAAATAACCATTCTTTTTTCTCATCTCACCTATGTGTGGACAAGGGTTTATCAGACTTTCTTACAGTGCTTGCATGTATGAGGTACTGGGCTAAGCCCTTCAGAAATTCTGCCTCATTCACTTTTCATAACTGCCTTGTTATCCCTATTTTGCATATAAGAAAACAGAGGCACAGAGAAATTGATATAGCTTGTCCAAGGTCATATTTCCAGTAAGTGGTTCAACCAAGATGTGGCCCCAGGGAGTAGAGCCCCAGAATCTGTGTCCTAATCCATAGTCTCAGCCACACCCACCTGGGTGGGCATAAGGAGTCTTTACACAGTGTGTGCACTGTAAAAGACACTAACACAGAGTTGACCCTGACCTTGGGGCTGAAGACCACACGTTCCATTCCCATTTGACCTAAGTAAGTGACTGTCTTTGCAACAGGGCTTGTGCCTTCTGTGGCTTCCCTGGCTTGGTCTGGTCTCTCCTGTGTGCTTCCCTAGCACTGTTGTACATTTCATCCCCACCCTATGGTGGGTTTCATGTCCATGTCCCCCAAAAGGCTATACCTCCAAGATGACAGAACTTAACTAATCATGTTCACCCCCAGAGTGCATTCCATCCTTTGTCTTGAGCCTAACACAGGTCTTGGGATGGAGTACTGCTTATTCATAAAACAATATGATTAAATCAGACATCTCTAAAAATGCTCCAAAATTCCAGCATCTTATAAGGGTAAGTTACAATAAACTTAAAATTTTATCAATTATCATTGCTAGTTCAAGAGTAAGGGGAAATAAATCTCTGAACATCTCTTCACTCTGTTCTACCATCTGCAAATTGAGTGATTATTCAATTACTAGGTTTCCTTACAACCCTACAATACTGTGCCCCTACTATTCATTTGATTCATGCAACAATGTGACAAGGTAAGAAGGACAGTTGCTTAAATCTTTGTTTCAGAAAAGAGAGATTCAGAGAAATTATTTTAATTGATTAATTTTTAAAACATACAGTGTTTTAGTTTCAGGTGTACAATATAGTGAATCAATACTTCCATATATCACCAAGTGCTCATCATGACACGTGCATTCCTTAATCCCCATCATCTATTTAGACCATCCCCCACCCACCTCCCCTCTGTTAACCATCAGTTTGTTCCCTGTAGTTTAAAGTCTGTTTTTTTGTCCTTTTTTTCCCTTTGCTCATTTATTTCTTAAATCCCACCTATGAGTGAAATCATGTGCTATTTGTTTTTCTTTGATAGAAAGACATTTCTTATATCATGTAACATAATAGTCTCTAGCTCCATCCATGTCATGCAAATGGCAAGATTTCATTCTTTTTTATGACTGAATAACATTCCATTATATATATCTATATCTATATCTATATCTATATCTATATCTATCTATCTATATATATATATATCACATCTTCTTTATCCATTCATCAATCAATTGACACTGGACTGCTTCCATATCTTGGCTATTTAAAAAATGATGCAATAAACATAGGGTTGCATTTATCCCTTTGAATTAGTGTTTTTGTATGTTTTTGGGTAAATAGCCAGTAGTGCAATTGTAGCTCTTAGGGTAGTCCTAATTGTAACATTTTAAGAAAAGATTTTATTTATTTATTTGTCAGAGAGAGAGAGACTAAACACAAGCATGGGGAGTAGCCTGTTCTGCACTGAGCAAGGAGGCTGATGCAAGACTCAATCCCAGGACCCTGGGATCATGACCTGAGCCAAAGGCAGACGCTTAACCAACTGAGCCACCCAGGCACCACTAATTGTAACTTTTTGAGGAACCTCCATACTGGTTTGCATTCCCACCAACAGTATAAGCGGGTCTCTTATTCTGCACATCCTTGCCAACACCTGTCACTTCTTGTGTTGCTGATTTTGGTCAGGTGTGAGTTGATATCTCATTGTAGTTTTGATTTGCATTTCTCTGATGGTAAGTGATGATGAGCATTTTTTTCACGTGTCTGCTGTCCATTTGTGTTCTTTGGAGAAATGTCTGTTTATCTCTTCTGATCATTTTTTCATAGGATTATTTGCTTCTTGGGTGTTCAGTTTTATAAGTTTTTTATATATTCTGGATACTAACCCTTTATCAGACATGTCATTTGCAAATATCTTCTCCCATTCCATAGGAGCCTTTTAGTTTTGTTGATTGTTTCTTTTGCTGTGCAGAAGCTTTTTATTTTAATGTAGTCCCAATAGCTTATTTTTGCTTTTGTTTCCTTTGCCTCAAGACATGTATCTAGAAAAATGTTGCTGTGACCTATGTCAAAAAAGTTACTGTCTGTGTTCTCTTCTAGGATTTTTATGATTTCAGGTCTAACACTTAGGTCTTTAATCAATTTTGAATTTATTTTTGTGTATAGTTTAAGAGAGTGGTCTATTTTCTTTCTTTTGCATGTAGCTATCCAGTTTTCCGAGCAACATTTGTTTAGAAGAAAGAGAAATTAAGGAGTCGATCCCATTTACAATTTCACCCAAAACCATAAGATACCTAGGAATAAATCTAACCAAAGAGGCAAAGAATCTATACTCAGAAAATTATAAAATACTCATGAGGAAGACACAAAGAAATGAAAAAACGTTCCATGCTCATGGATTGGAAGAACAAATACTGTGAAGATGTCAATGCTACCTAGAGCAATCTACACATTCAATGCAATCCCTATCAAAATACCATCCACTTTTTTCAAAGAAATGGAACAAATAATCCTAAAATTTGTATGGAACCAGAAAAGACCCCGAATAGCCAGCAGAATGTTGAAAAAGAAAAGCAAAGCTGGTGGCATCACAATTCCGGACTTCAAGCTCTATTACAAAGCTGTCATCATCAAGACAGTATGGTACTGGCACAAAAACAGACACATAGATCAATGGAACAGAACAGAGAGCCCATATGGTGAGTGCTGTGAATTGTGCAAGACTGTTGAATCACAGATCTGTACTTCTGAAACAAATAATGCAATATATGTTAAGAAAAAAAAAAGAAGAAGAAGAAGATAGCAGGAGGGGAAGAATGAAGGGGGGGGAATCAGAGGGGGAGATGAACTATGAGAGATGATGGACTCTGAAAAACAGAGAGTTCTAGAGGGGAGGGGGGTGGGAGGATGGGTTAGCCTGGTGATGGGTATTAAAGAGGGCACATTTTGCATGGAGCACTGGGTGTTATGCACAAACAATGAATCATGGAACACTACATCAAAAACTAATGATGTAATGAATGGTGATTAACATAACAATAAAAATTTTTAAAAAAAGAATAGAGAGTCCAAAAATGGACCCTCAACACTATGGTCAACTAATCTTCGACAAAGCAGGAAAGAATGTCCAATGGCAAAAAGACAGTCTCTTCAACAAATGGTGTTGGGAAAATTGGACAGCCACATGCAGAAGAATGAAACTGGACCATTTCCTTACACCACACACAAAAATAGACTCAGAATGGTTGAAAGACCTCAATGTGAGACAGGAGTCCATCAAAATCCTAAAGGAGAACACAGGCAGCAACCTCTTCGACCTCAGCCGCAGTAGCTTCTTCCTAGAAACATCGCCAAAGGCAAGGGAAGCGAGGGCAAAAATGAACTATTGGGACTTCATCAAGATAAAAAGCTTTTGCAAAGCAAAAGAAACAGTCAACAAAACCAAAAGACAACCAACAGAATGGGAGAAGATATTTGCAAATGACATATCAGATAAAGGGCTAGTATCCAAAATCTATAAAGAACTTATCAAACTCAACACCCAAAGAACAAATGATCCAATCAAGAAATGGGCAGAAGACATGAACAGACATTTTTCCAAAGAAGACATCCAAACGGCCAACAGACACATGAAAAAGTGCTCAACATCGCTGGACATCAGGGAAATCCAAATCAAAACCTCAATGAGATATCACCTCACACCAGTCAGAATGGCTAAAATTAACAAGTCAGGAAATGACAGATGTTGGCGGGGATGCAGAGAAAGGGGAACCCTCCTACACTGTTGGTGGCAATGCAAGCTGGTGCAGCCACTCTGGAAAACAGTATGGAGGTTCCTCAGAAAGTTGAAAATAGAGCTGCCCTACAACCCAGCAATTGCACTACTGGGTATTTACCCCAAAGATACAAATGTAGGGATCCGAAGAGGTATGTGCACCCCGATGTTTATAGCAGCAATGTCCACAATAGCCAAACTGTGGAAAGAGCCAAGATGTCCATCAACAAATGAATGGATAAAGAAGGTGTGGTATATATTTACAATGGAATATTATGCAGCCATCAAAAAGAATGAAATCTTGCCATTTGCAACAATGTGGATGGAACTGGAGGGTATTATGTTGAGCGAAATAAGTCAATCAGAGAAAGACATGTAACATGTGACCTCACTGATATGAGGAATTCTTAATCTCAGGAAACAAACTGAGGGTTGCTGGAGTGGTGGGGTGTGGGAGAGATGGGGTGTCTGGGTGATAGACACTAGGGAGGGTACGTGCTATGGTGAGTGTGGTGAATTGTGTAAGACTGATGAATCACAGACCTGTACCTTTGAAACAAATAATACATTATATGTTAAAAAAAAAAAAAAAGGTAGTAGGAAGGGAAAAATGAAGGGGGGGAAATCGGAGGGGGAGATGAACCATGAGAGACTATGGACTCTGAGAAACAAACTGAGGGTTCTAGAGGGGAGGGGGGTGAAGGGATGGGTTAGCCTGGTGATGGGTATTAAAGAGGGCACGTATTGAATGGAGCACTGGGTGTTATATGCAAACAATGAATCATGGAACACTACATCAAAAACTAATGATTGTATGTATGGTGATTACATCACATAATAAAATTTTTGAAAAAACCTAGATCACTGAAAAAAAAAAAGATATTAACTCTTCTTTAAAAGTAGAATTCCACTGTGCAGACTTCTGGCCTTGGACTTTTGTTCATTGGGAGTTTTTTAATTACCAATTCAGTTTCTTTGCTGGTTCTTGGTCTGTTCAAGTTTTCTATTTCTTCCTGTTTGGGTAGGTTATATACTTCTGGGAATTTATCCATTTTTTCTAGATTGTCCAATTTGTTGACATATAGTTTTTCATAATATTCTCTTATGATTGTTTGTATTTGTGTGGTGTTCACTGTTATTTCTCCTCTCTCATTTGTGATTTTATTTGAGCCCTTTCTCTTTTTTTTCTTAAAAAGTCTGGCTGAAGGTTTACCAACTTTATTGATTTTTTTCAAAGATCAGCTCTTGGTTTCATTGATCTGTTTTATTCGTTTTGTGTGTGTATGTGTGTGTTTGTTTTTTGTTTTTAGTTTCTACATAATTTATTTCTGCTCTAGTCTTTATTATTTCCTTCCTTCTGCTGGTTTTAGGTTTTGTTTTTTGTTCTTTTTCTAGCTCCTTTAAGTATAATGTTAGGTTGTTTGATATTTTTCTTGCTTTTTGGGGTAGGTCTATATTACTATAAACTTCCCTCTTAAACTGCTTTGCTACATCCCAAAGGTTTTGGACCAGATTCAGAGAAATTAAGCTAAGTATCAAAAGTCCCATGACTAGACACAGGGAAGCTTGGTAATTAGCCATGGAGCTAACTTGTGAAAGTCCTAGCACAGTTTAATTCTTGTAGTTTGTTTTTATTTTTTAAACTCTGTATTTATATCCATCTTTTCACCTGGATTGTCTACATATCTATATATCTACATAAATCTACATCTGTATGTATCTATATCTATATCTGTAACTCAGTTAATCCCAATAGATGTTTATCTTTTTGATCTAACCCTCATCAGAAAAACTCTAGCTGGGGTTTAACAGTATGAAAAGCCCTTTAGGTACTGATATAACCTTAGGGTTTACACAGGGTCTGGCCTATGTTTAGTGGCCAGTAACTGTTGACAGAATGCATGAATGAAGCCAGACTCTAAAAGCCTAACACATCCTTCACCCTGGCAGCTGATTAATCACTCCAACATGTCCCTAATTAAGGGGTTGATGCCCCAGGAGTCTGCTAGGGTCAGGCGGCTCACACAAACAAAGGAATCTGTGGCAGAAGAGCAGCAGGGAGAGGTAAGCCTATACCAAATTTTTGCTGTGCAAAGCCTGTCTACAGAGATTTGAATTAATATTAAAGAGAAATAAAATCACCATCCTAGGTAATAGAAACATGTTGATGATGAACTCAGCCAGTGGCATCATGACCTTGTCCAAACTTCTCCAACTCCTTTTTTTCTCAGCAGGACACCCAAGGTCCTTCATGGTCAAGTTAAAACCTAACTTTTTACTCCCCTCCCCACTCCCTATATGTACACTACAGTCTGCCTCTAATAATGTCTGCTCTCCACACAGGCAGCACATTTCCTTTTTTTATTTTGTTCATGTTATTTCCCATGCTGCTACATGTTGCCAGAGCTTTGCTCAAATTCTGCCTGTTGAAATGCAGGACCTAGATGTTTTTATTTGCTCCTTTCAGATATTCTCTAAGATAAGAATCCATATCCACATTTTACAGATGAGAAAACAATAGCACTAAAAAGTGAATTGTCCAAGAGTGGATTTTCTACATGTTAGTAAATTGGCAGAGCCAGCAGTTTTGGTTCCTGTTCTAAACACTGCTTCTCTCTGCAATTCTACCATGATTCAGTTTTCATTATAAATACATTACCTTGTATGCCAGTTGTCTCTGTACCTTTATATCTTTCCCATTGGTTTTAGAACTCCTATAACACAGGTACTGTTTTACCTATCATTGCTTCCCCTAAAGGATTTCTCACAATGTTTGGTTCATAGGAATATCCTATGATTTTTTTTTCTGCATAGAGTCTACACTCACTGGGAGTGTAAGTGAGTATGTGTTTGTGTGGTGTGTGTGTATTGTGTGTGTGTGTGTGTGTGTGTGTGTGTGTGGTGTGGTATGTGTGATTTGGTTTGAGGCAGAAACAGGACCAGGAGGTATTGTGGAGGGCATCACAACATCCAGGGTATGTGCTTCATGGTTCCCAGAAGCATTGTCCCATCACAACAGGCAATGGTGGCAAAAAACATGCTATGCTGGTTTTTCTGCTCACTTTCTCATTGATTTCCCCATTGATAATGAACACCTGCTACCTGACCATTTCCCTGTCACTGGCCTTCACCTCTCTGCATCCCTGTTATCCTTCCTCCAAACAAATCAAGATACAAATACAACATCTTATTTGTGCCAAGGTTTCATAGGCAGCAGTCAATGGGTATTGTAAAATGCTCTAAGAAGAAAGAGACATAAAAGGAGTGTGTGTGTGTGTGTGTGTGTGTGTGTGGTGTGCACATGCATATATATATATATATATATATGATGTGTATGTTTCTGCATGTGTTTCTGCATGTGTGTGTGGTATAGTGTATGTATGCACTTTCAGCACACACACACACAACTGTACACACAGTCCCACTTGGTAACTTGTGAAGTTTCTCGAATATCAACACAAAATGTTTTCCACTAAAGCATCAATAAGATAGGTCCTGCTGATGAAGGAAATGCTGTGTCAGACTTTGTGAAAACAGCTTGAGGAAGAGAAGTAGGCTAGATTACAAGGGGTGCCACCCCCTAAACATTCAGTCTGTAGGAGCCTGGGGGATGTCTTGGGTACATGAAGGAGGTTTGGAAGTCAGGGCCTGTTTCTAGATCACTTCCCACTACAAAATTCAGGGACCTGGCTGCATAACTCTTTTGTGCTATAGTCCCAGGAAGTTGCAAGCTCTCCAAGGGCAGGAGCATGTATTAATTGCTCTGAATGTCTTTATCATTCCTTTGCCCCATTTTGGCATGATAATGACTACTTTTTGGTATATATTAACTCAATTAATCCTCCCCATAACTTTGGTTTTATTACATACTGTTCGGTTACGAAAATAGGCTCAGAATGATCTTGTAATGTAGTCAAGGTCACATAGTAAGTTAGTTGAGCAGCAAGGAGTGGAACTTAGGAACAAGGTTTTGGTAAATAATACTCTGTAGCCCAAGACTTTAAACAATGCTTGGACCCTCATACATGGTCAAATAAATGAATGCATGGGCACGGTGGAATGCTGGGAAGGTGGCAGAGCAGTTATTGTCAAGTCTCCATGCCTATTCCATCAGCTGACCACAGACTCACACTGACCATAGGCACTTCAGGGCCCTGCTGACTGACTTTCTCTCTCTCTGAGCATCTACCATTTTCTCCTAGGAGAACAACCCCCTTGACATGGCTGAAGCCTGAACACCCAAGTCATGGTCTAGAGACCTGTGTGGGATAAAGTCTTCTCCAGGGACTTCTCTGAGCCACTCTCAACACCAAAGCCTGGACTCTGAGCTGCCAGTCCTGCTCCTAGCCCCTCTCTTTCTGGATCCAGCTCAGCCTAAATTCAAAAGAACATTTTTAAGCATGTACAATAGTTGGTTTATGAATTATCTGGCTCTAGCAACAGAAAGCAGTGAGTTGGTTTTCAAGGTAACAAAACCAGTGAGGCCAGTGCAGAGAAAAATTTTTGCAAGTACTTTCCTTGAGAATAAAAAGCCCATCATTCTGTTAGGAATTATTCCCTTTCCCTGACTTTACAGTGGACCTGGAAATAAGCAAAAGTACTTGATCCATGTCATTTGAGATTGTGGAATGGGGTTAACCACTAGCAGAGACACTGGGCAGGTGGCCTCTAGCTCACAGTGGCACCTCCCATCTCTCTTTACTTTAGGCTCCTTCCATGGCTCATGGTCCTCACCCAGGATGTGACAGAGAAGACCAAGAGCAGTACATAGCCAGGTTAGCTGCAGGACCCAGAGGGCCAGTTCTTTCTTCTTGGGAAGGCAATGGAGAGACAAGCATCACATGGAGGGAGTACACAGCTCAGCTCCCATTGAGGGCTGCTCCTTCTTCTCCAGGATAGCTACTGGTTTACTGGTCCTGTAGGGCTTATAAGAACAGGGCAATGACAATGAGAATAGAGGTAGTATTGTTGATATTTTGCAATGGAAGATTCAAGGAACATTCTGGCCCCTGTTATATCTGCTTTAAAGAACAGTATCAAGTCCTTGACCTACAGTTTCTCATAGCCAGTGAGAGCCATGAGCATGTGACAACTTACTCCATTTCAAGATGGGATGAATAATAGGTTGATTTAACTTCAAGTTATTCTGAGGCCATAGTTTTCATGGCAATGAGAAATCCTGGTTTCAGATTCTTATACCTGGACATTTATCTCCTTGATAACATGCTCTGACATTGAAAAGTAAGAGCTGATGTAACCCTCCACTCCATTCTCTCAGCACCTTCATTTGTTGTGACTGACTATGGCATCAGGAAGAAGCATATCCCTAAAGCCTGGATATCTGGAATGAGGGGGGCCAGCTCAGCCCTCTATGCCTTGGGGCAAGGGGTCTCTCCTAACAGCCTTGGACACACTCTCATGAGCATTCCTTATATAGAGAGAAGGAATAAGTTTTCATGTCAAGAAAGACATTAATTCAAGTCCTACACTAATTCTATCTTTGGTAGTGATATTACTGACAGAATAATGTTTTTTTAAAGATTTTTAAAAAAATTTATTTAGAGAGAATGTGAGTGGAGTGAGGGGCAAAGGGAGATGGAGAGAGAATCTCAAACAGACACCAAGCTGAGCATTTGGAGCCCACTCTGGGGCTTGATCTCACAACCCTGAGATCATGACTTGAGCCAAAATCAAGAGTTGGATGCTTAACCAACTAAGCCACCCAGATACCCCTAAGAGAATAATGCTTTTGTAAAGAAACAGAAATCTCTTCAGATATATTACTGACTTCCCACTTCCAATGAAAACAGCAGTATACCCTGAACAAGTAACAGCATGTCTAAGAAGAATTGCGGTATATATCAGGGATAAATATATGGGACAGTGGGGGAAAGGAAAAGCCACTGAGCTTTCCAGACAAGAAACAATGAACTCAGGAAAGGAACTAAGATAAAGCAGTCTCATCTTCTGGTTATGGCCTCATTTTCATGTCAGACCTGATCTTGGGAGCCCTTCTCCACAGCCTCATTCATTCTCAACTCTCTTTTATACTTTTTGGGCTTTTCTTGTAGTTGCCAGAATATTACACATTCTCTAGTTCCTGAAATGAAGAGCATCTTCAATTTTCACCCCAGTCCTCAGGGACTGTCTCAGCAAAATTAGCCAAAGAAGAAAAGCTGGCTTTTTTTTTTTTTTTTTTCTAGGAACATATGGCTCATTACCAAGAATGAGAAGGAGGTGATCATGTAATGGTTCTAAAGAAACACCAATAAATCTGAGCCCAGATGGTCCTAGAATCCCCGAAGAAGGTAAACTTTTCCTCTGTTTGCAAGTGTCCTAGCAAGAGCCTTTGCAGAATCATGAAGATCAGGATCAGAGCACACCTAGATCCTTGCCAAATCCCCTCCAAAGGAGACACTAGTTAAATGAGTCCCAGCTGTGTTCAAGTTTTTTCAGGGTAGTAAATCAGGTTTGGTCAGAAGCACTGAGAACTCTGATGTGTAAAACTACTGGTTTGACTGTGAATGAATCTCTCCCTCTTTTCCTCTCATCTTGATTCCTCTTCCCAGGCAGTGAGGGACTTCTTTAGGACCTGTTGAATAAACTCATATGCAGGGTGATTACTCAACCAGACATGATGGCCAAAAGCCAGGATTTAGAAGTGAGAGGAGTGAGAAAGGCAGGGAAATATGAAACCAGGAGATGAAAGGACAGAAAAGAAAAAAAAGTACAGAGTTAGACAGGAGATGAAAGGTGGAAAAGAGGAAAGTATAGAAAATAATAATAGAGAGAGTATACCAGTGGGGTAGAGTAAGAAAAAGGAATGAGGAAAGCAAGAAAAGGAAAGATCAAGAGTGGCACCTGGGTGGCTCAGTTGGTTAAGCGTCTGCCTTCAGCTCAGGTCATGATCTCAGGGTCTTGGGATCAAGTCCCACATTGGGCGTCCTGCTCAGCGGGGAGTCGGCCTCTCCCTATCCCTCTGCCCCACCCCACCCTGGCTTGTGCTCTCTCTCTTTCTCTCTCTCTCAAAAATAAATAAATAAAATCCTTAAAAAAAGAAAATATTAGACAGTTGTGCATGTGGGGGATAGTGATGGGGAGAGGGGGAGGGGAAGAAACAAAAACATGAACAGTGGTTTTAATAAGAGAAAATGTAGAAGAGAAAAAAATATCTGCGCAGGAGATGGAGAATAGTGAGACCAATGAAAAAGACTGAAGAGGGACAGAGGCAGGAGGATGTACCTAAGGGGAGAGATCAAGCCAGAGACTTGAAGACAGAGTGTTGGCTGGTTCAGAGAGAGGTGGGCTCTGCACTGTCACCTACAGTCTCCCACATGACTCTTGGCTAAGGAAAACTACCAGCTGAGTTATGTGGCCAGAGTGGAAACAAGCGGAATTTCTGTCCCTCCTGTCCTAGGGCTGCCACAGCCCCAGGCTTCTTGCTAGGTAGCTGGGATGCCATAGTAATTCTTAAGCCAGAAGCTGATTTCCTACTTTGATGTGATGCTGTCATAGCAATCATCCAGGATGACAATGCAACCCCTCCATGAAATGTAATTGCAGCTAGATCAGTGGTTTAGGGGAGCTCCATGGTGACAGTCTATATGAGCAATCTCTGTGAGCTCACACACCTGACATGAAAAGCATCCTGGATAGGCAAGGGTGACACTTCTCATATTAGAGGCCCCTTTTGGATTTCTCCTTCAACCTCTTATTCTGGCAAAGAGCTCAAAATTGTAGCTGTTGACTGCCACAAAGTCACCATTCCCAGAATCAAGGTCCAGGGATGGCTAGGTGCCTCACAAAATAGACTGCTAGGCCAGTGGATCTTAGGCCTGTGCATAAATAATCAGGAGGCATGGGGTTGATTGCCTCCTTTAATCAAATATGCCAACTCCTGCTTGACAGTTCCAGTGTTTCCCTCCCTGTCATCCCACTTCCAAAGGAAGCCAGCAGCCAAGGCATGCCAAATGACTTAGATCTTCCTAACCTTTAGGTTTTTCCAGTCAAGGTCCTCCAAAGACCATAAAGTTCAGGATCTTGGGCTGAGGCTGACAGTGGAGCTCAGAGAGAAGGTGGATGGGGAGGCTGGAGCCACAATAGGGGACAGTATTTCTATTGCCTGCTAAGAGTTATTTAACTCATCAAATAAGAATAATTGATAGGGTCATAGAATTGTGTCTATTAGAAGTGACAGAGAACTCTCAGATCTCGGTTTTTCTGATCCTGATTTGGATCCTGGCTCTCTTTCCAGGAGGGACTTTGACTGTATCATCAGACCCTCTGAGTCTGTGTTTTCAACCACAGATTAAGAAGGAGGGTAATGACCCTGCAGACTTGTTGAGAAGGTGAAAGTTGATGAGTGGCCAGTGTCAAGTGATGCCCCAGGCATGCAGCTGGTGACAAATACATGCTAGCTACTGTCTTTTCCTTTTTGACACAGAAAGTATTGATAAGACCAATCATTTACATAAGTGAATAATCTCAGATAATCCAGGGAAAAATCATTTTATTAAAAGGTTTTTTTCTAGATTACTCTGCTTTTATATATTGTGCCACATGCAGTCATGCTCTGACCTCTACATGCATTTTGTGGATCTAAGGGGGAAATCCAATGTCAGAGAGAGGCCCCTGACTATGAATCTACTCTTCTCCCACCTAGAGACATCTCCCTTTCTCCCTCTACCTGAATGACTCAGGAAACTTTCTCCAGTGATTCAACAGAAATCAGCATATTAAGTAAGGTGGAGTCTTCAAGGCTTCAGTATTTTTTAAGAGATAATAGCAGCAATGTCCACAATAGCCAAACTGTGGAAAGAGCTGAGATGCCCTTCAACAGATGAATGGATAAAGAAGATGTGGTCCATATATACAATGGAATATTACTCAGCCATCAGAAAAGATGAATACCCAACTTTTACATCAACATGGATGGGACTGGAGGAGATTATGCTAAGTGAAATAAGTCAAGCAGAGAAAGTCAATTATCATATGGTTTCACTTATTTGTGAAACATAAAGAATAACATGGAGGACATTAGGAGAAGGAAGGGAAAAATGGGCGGGGGGAATTGGAGGGAGAGATGAACCATGAGAGACTATGGACCTGAGAAACAAACAGGGTTTTAGAGGGGAGGAGGGAGGGGGGATTGGTTAGCCCGGTGATGGGTATTAAGGAGGGCACGTACTGCATGGAGCACTGGGTGTTAAACGAAAACAATGAATCGTGGATCACTACATCAAAAACTAATGATGTATTTGTATGGTGACTAACATAACATAATAAAATTAAAAAAAAAAAAGAGAGATAATGGCACCTCCAGATCCAAGACACAAAATCACAAACATAACATTCACAGGAACATGTCATTCACAGGAAACCATACACATATGACCCTTTCTGAACTGATTCCTGCCACCCATTCACAGTGCAGAGCAGGCTCCCTTCAGTGAGCACCTCACAGCCCAACTGTATAATGGACCTCCTGGAAGAGAGTTCTCGCCTTCAGCCACTTTACAATCCCTATCAATGCCTCTTTGTGGTCATGGTGGCACTCTCTGGCCAAGAGTACAATCATTAACAAAGATTCTCTCCCTGACCAAATTCTAATCAGCTTTCTCTGAACTCTGTTTCAACTATGTCTCAACTTTTGGATTTTTGTGTTCATCTCTGTATTATCTAAATTTAGTAATAGTTCTGCTATGTCAATTTAACCATCCTCAGTATCTTTTCACCGTGCGTATATAATCAGATTCCTCATCTTCCACCATCCCCCACATAATGTCTAATCACCTCGGTCTGCTTTAGCAAGAATCTTTTTAGGTCAGTTAAGCCAGAATATGCCTTATCCTGATATTTCTTTTTGTAATTTTCCAACCTCTGACTCCCATTCTGTTCCTTGGATGTAAATCCCTCCCTTAACCTTTTGTATTTGGGATTGATCCCAATCTCTCTCTCCCCCTGCAAGACCCCTTTGCAGTGGTCTCTATACCTATTTGATGCCCACTGTTGAATAGTCTGCCTTACATTTTTTTAACAAGTGAACAAATATTTTTCTCTTTAATATCATTTGCTTAACACACAGATATATGTCAGATACTTCTAAGTGTAAACACTTGAAATCTAACACAAAACAGTACTGGGACAATAAAAAGCTTTTATTATCAAAAATAATCAAACTCCAGTAAGACTTAGAATACAGTTGAACCTCAGGAATGACTTGATCCAGAAGCTTAATTACCACTAAAATCCTTCTCCTTTCCTTCTAGGTTGGCTCAGTCTCTCAGACAATATCCATATAGCATTGTCCAGGCATATACCCCACACTGGGCCCCAGAGATGGACAGAGATAGTTTTTCACAGGGCTTATGTTAAAGAAAAAAAGTAGGAAGCTCTCTGACTGACCTAGGTTAAGTCAAGGGTTTGCCAGGGAAACAGAATCTAAAATAGCATTACTGTTCTTACTCCAGCCACATTATTAAAGTGATGGGTAAAGTATCGTTTTTCAGGAAAGGAGAGAGTGCAATGCACTTTTCTGGATAGATGACACAGCATATGTCAATAGTATAGTTTAGTCACCTTCAGACACAAATCCATCAAAGATTCTCCTCCTCTATGTCAGGCCACCCTATCTGGTATTGTCTGTTTGTTCTCCTCCTTGACTCGTTTTGACTGTAGAGGCTCAGACCTCTGTGTGTTTGGTCAGTGCTGGCCTTGATGGAGATAGGGGAGGAAAGAGAAAATGAGTTCTTAAAAATGGAGGTGCTCACTCCACCTCAGTTTTTTGTTGTTGTTGTTGTTGGTTTTGTTGTTTGTTGGTTGGTTGGTTTTTAAATTTTATTTTATTGTGTTATGTTAATCACCATACATTACATCATTAGTTTTGATGCAGTGTTCCATGATTCATTGTTTGCATATAACACCCAGTGCACCATTCAATACATGCCTCCCTTAATACCCATCACCAGGCTAACCCATCCCCTCACCACCCTCCCCTCTAGAACCCTCAGTTTGTTTCTCAGAGTCCACAGTCTCTCATGGTTCGTCTTCCCCTCTGATTTTCCCCCCTTCATTTTTCCCTTCCTACTATCTTCTCTCTCTCTCTTTTTAATATATAATGTATTATTTGTTTCAGAGGTACAGGTCTGTGATTCATCAGTCTTACACAATTCACCGTGTTCACCATAGCACATACCCTCCCCAATGTCTCTCACCCAGCCAACCCATCACTCTCAACCCCCACCACTCCAGGACCCTCAGTTTGTTTCCTGAGATTAAGAATTCCTCATATCAGTGAGATCATATGATACATGTCTTTCTCTGACTGACTTATTTCGCTTAGCATAATACCCTCTAGTTCCATCCACGTTGTTGCAATGTTTGTTTGTTTTTTGTAGGCTCATCCTTTTCTTCCTGGATTTTAAGCCTACTTGCCTTACCACTCATCATTTTTCCTAGAATATCTCATCCAAGACTATGGATCTTATTACCACTATATGTAGGATGACACACAAGTGTTTACCTCCAGTGCAGAACTTTGTTCTGAGCTTTGGACCTGTGTGTCCAACTGCCTCCATGGCTTCTCTTCTGGGGTATTTCAATGTAACCAAAAGAAGTCATGCCCAAGGAGAGTTTATGATCTCTCTCTGAAACTAGACCTCTTCCTGCAATGTGCCCTAATGTTAAACTTAAAATAAATTATCTTCATCTAACAACAGAAGCTAGAAAACTAGTACTCACCCTTGACTCCTCATTCTCCCCCACCCCATAATCCAAGCCATTCCTAAGTTTTTCTTCTTAAATATACTTTGAATTTATATTACTCTCTTTCCATCAAAATTCTTGCCCAAATAACCTTCATCTTCTGCCAGAATTTCTGAAAGAGTTGCCTATTTAATCTAATAATAAACATTTCTACCACAACAGGGGTGACCTTTCCAAAACTCAAACAAATCATGTTACCCACATTGCTTAAAACCCTCAAATGGCTACTCAGTGATATTTGGATAAAATATAAACCCTTTGTGTGGCTTGTAAAACCTTGCCTAATAACACAGGAGAAATGGAGGTGAGGATGGAGCCTTGTGAAGATATACAGCGGCAACTGAGCCATGCAGGACCCCAGATGTCAGTTTCAGCACCAAGGCCAGCAGAAAAAGTCAGCCCTCATTTTCCCAGTTCTAGAGAAATGAACCTGGGCTCAGCAAAAAACAAATGTCTCTAATCTGAGGAATCTGACCCCCCAAATCAATACTATTTAATATTTATAGCAGGCTAACTAGTGAGTAGCAGGAACAATGCATTTTCATATAAATTAAAAGGTTCTAATTCTCCAAGCCAGTGAGCTTCCCAGAAGTAAATTACTTATAATTCTGAGATCTAAAATAAACTAACCAATTGCACAAAGCATTTGTTATATAAATGTGTGTGGTTAATATGCTTATAAACATGGGTGGATGGAGATAGCTTATAGATGATTAAAAAAACATAATGTGAGTGCCAGACCAATAAACCTGTTTTGTTTTTTTTGTTTTTTTTTTGATGCTAAAAGATCTAGTTAGCAGGTATTATTTATGTCTTTAACAAGCTGTCATAGCAGGGAAGTTATGAGAATGTACTATAGTGTCAGGTTTCCTGGTTCAATTCCTGTCTCTGCCGCTTACGATGCACAGGATTTAGGGCCAGTTACCTCATTTATGCCTCAACTTTGTCATCTATTAAAGGGAAATAAAAATAACCATTCCTCATTAACACTCTGAAGTGAATTTAGTTAACATATGCAAAACACTTAGAACAGCACTTGACTCATAGTAAATGTAGCAGCATAGAGTATTCATTTTAATGTTTACCAACAGGGCACCATACAAGGAAGAGTAAACCACAGCGAGGAAAGCACATGCCAGAGGATTTGGAATTGGAGAGATCTTGGCCAAACTCCCATCTCATAGATTTAATCTGTGTGAACCCAGACACAATTTTTTTTTTCTGAGTCATTGTTAAAAACTGTAGAATGGGTAAAATTAGTTCTTAGGGTTTGGAGTAGATAAATATATTTAAACAGTTTTATAAGTGTTTGACACATAGTGAACACCTAATAGGTACCAGTTACTGCTCTTGAAGGCCACAGAACCTGTCCCATAAGTAGATTGCATGATAAAAGGAGAGTTTGCATATGTAGGACAAAATTATAATAAAGTGCCCTGATTAATATATTTGAGTATCAAGAAAAATAATTCCTTAGGGGTGCCTGGGTGGCTCAGTCATTAAGCGTCTGCCTTCAGCTCAGGTCATGATCCCAGGGTCCTAGGATTGAGCCCTGCATCGGGCTCTTTGCTCCGCGGAAAGCCTGCTTCTCCCTCTCCCACTCCCCCTGCTTGTGTTCCCTCTCTCACTGTGTCTCTCTGTCAAATAAATAAAATCTTAAAAAAAAAAAAAAGAAAAATAATTCCTTAAATTTGCAGCTTGGGATTAGAAATCCATAAGATACCTTCTCCTCCTGAATAGTCTCTTTCTGGCAGGCTTGTCCTTCCCCATCTTTCAGTCCTTAGGTGCACAGGATGGCCCAGCAGGTCAGAGGACTGGACAGACACTGTAAATTGTTCTTTGTGTGGCATTTCAGCAGCAATCCTTAACTTAATAGCTCACCCTGGGTAACTAACAGCCTGGGGGCTGCCAATACTAAGCTTGCTAAAAGCTTTGTTACATATTCTAAACAGTACATTAAAAGTCCAAAAGCTTCCACATGGATGTGCAGGAAATCTGACCTGTGAAAAGATTTTGCAATGTCCCCAAGCAAAGGCACTAATTAAATGGGTCCTACCCTACCCACTTCACCCTGAGCCTGTGATGGAAAGGAAGCCTGTGAGCCCATAAATTTGGATCCAGAATTTTCATGAGTACAAACATCTGGACAAAAGCCAGAGAATATAAAAATAAACATAACCCACAAATCCCAGGACCTTGCTCAATACATTGCTTTTAGTTGAATTGTAGAGTAACATTTTCAAGTTTTCAAATGGGTATTTTTATGTCAATTAGATATACACCTAACATCCTTTGTTAACTTTTATTAACCAATTATTCCTGTCATAAAATACAATAGCTCCATGGCAGAGATGTATGTTCTACCACACTAAAGTCAAAAGAACTAGTAGGCGTTCTCAGGTGCTTTCAGGTACCTTGTGTCTTGCTGGGGAAGCATAAAGTAGAGATTAGTAACATGCACTTTGTAGTCTGACAGACCTGAAATACAAATCCTACACAGCCAGCACTTTCTAGAAATATAACTTTGAAGATATATTACTTCTGCAAAATTTAGTGAACTCATCTGTAAAATGGTGATAAAAATAGCACCTACTTCATTAGATTGTTGTAAGGATTAAATGATATTAACTGCCTAGCAGAGTGTCTGGTGCATGTAAATGCTCCACTAATGTCATTTCTGTTCCTGCTGCCTTCCCCTCACTAGGCCTGCCCTCCACTCAGGATGCCATGGAGCAGAGACACAGCTCTGGCAGTGAGAGGGCAGATCCAGGTTGTGTGCCCATTCCTCCATCCCTATATTGTGACAGAGGGCTGTATTTGCATACATGGAGACTGCACATCCTCAGACCAACGGCCTTGTCTCCTTCCAAAGAGACACACAGTCCACCTTGTTTATCATCTGTGTGTGGGTGACAGAAGAACTGATGGTAAGAAACTTTGCCAACAGCAAAGTGGACAACTTGTTCTCAAAGAGAGGAGAGATCATAGGAATGGTCATTTCCTCAAGGATATTCATGAATGAGCTCAACATTCTCCAACAACACTACAAGGGAGAAAGCCATCAGCAGCCCTGGAAGCTGTGTTTTGAAGACTGGAATTCAGCAATTTGAACCAAGGATTTAACCCTCTTGCACTCTTCATTCATTCATTTACTCAGTTATGAAGCATCAGGACATTTGCTCTTAGCTGGGCTCCAGACTAGATGCCAAAGACTCAGACATTAACAAGACATAGTCCCTTTGTCCTCCAAGGACAAGTCGTGCCTCCTTACAGACTAGTAGGCAAAACTGATGGGCAAATGAATGAAGTGAGAACAGAGTGAGTGTGTTAGAGTTGAGGCACGGGCAGGTCTAGTGAGGCAAAGAGTGGCCAGTGGTCACATTGCACCTGATACTGGGAAGGTTCCATGAGATGATTTTCATGCTAAGACACGAAGAATAAGAAAACATTCTCCAGGCAGGCAAAGGGAAAAGGAATTCAAGGCAAGAGAAGTGCAAGTGCAAAATGTGAAAGAATAAAATGATGAATCCAGGACAATCCAGAAATTTGGTGAACAGTAAAGTGTCAGTCTGCTAGGAGGAGATGGGCACAGTGAGTGTAATGTAAGGAAAAGTCAGATCTAGGGGGCATTAAAATGGATATCCTGCCAGAACACTGGGTAGATGACAGTCTGTGATGGCAAAATGGCAAGGTTCTGTGTCTTACCTTTTTTAAATAGTCATATCCAGAGCATTCAGGTCCAACGACCCTGCCTCCCCAAGACCTATATGAGGGATTTGTCCATTTCATTGCATCTTTGGTGAGGAATGTCCAAGAGTAGGTCATGTTCATAACCACCAGGACAGAGACAGACCCCTCTTTTTTGGAATTCAGTCCAGCCTCCTCTTATGTACACCCATTGACCATAGCAGCTGAGGATGCTCAGCTACTCTCAGACCCAGGTGAGAGATCAATGCCTAGCACCTGAGACAGGCACTACCAAAACCAATCTCAGACCCACTTTCTCATTTTACAATCACAGTGAACTTCAATGAAACAGATGAAACCTATACAGTATTAATACAATGACCTCATGGACTAATTTTACTTTTTAGCAGAATTAAGTGAGGACAAAAGGAACTGAAGTGTGAGGGTTGACAATGGAGGTGAGGAATTGTGTATGCACAAATAAGATAATTTTATGCAAATTTCTTTAATTTGAAAGGTCTTCTTTAAATGCACAAAGGCTAGAAGCCATCTATATAGTTTCATTTCTAATGTTCTGTGTTGCCCAGAAATTTAATAGTGGTTATAAATGATTCTAGCAATCCCAGTCTTTGCTGTGTATGTTTCATAATTTATTTAATTAAATAATATTTCAAAAATTACTTGCATTACATTCATTTATAACAAATAATGAGATTAGGAGAAACTCAGCCATGTAATATGGGATATGGGTTTCTATTATAAAATTCTGATGCCATCTCAGACAAACAAAAAATAAATAACAGAGAAGGACAGAGAAAATGACAGATGGTGGAAGGAAAGAAAAAGGACAAGGTGAAGGAGAAAGTCAGGGACTGGTGGATATGGGAAAAGAAGAGACCAAAGATTTCAGGAAGAAGCAGGAAGGTGGTAAAATGTCTGAGGCTCAAGCCATCCTGCATGCTGTTCTGTTCTGTTCTCTCTATTGATTTGTACAATGCCTGGTATATAGTTAGTCCTAAGAGTATTTGTTGACTTCAGTTGAGTCAGGAACTAGAGGAGAAAATGAGAGAACTAAAGCTAGACATAGAAATATAGGCAAGAGGGAAGAGGGGGAAACCCAAGAATAAGATGTCAAAGGGTTGAGGAATTTGAGGAAAGGTAGAAAAAACACAAGTGGTAAGTGGTTCAAGAGAAAATCAGTTAGGTGAGGGAGATGAGGGAGAGTGAGGGAAGGTGAGAAGGGAGAGGGGCACAAAAAGAGAATCAGAGCCTGTGTGCATGTAAAGTGTCAATCTTAAAATAATTGTCAGTTATTTTACAAGCAGAATGAGTTTTTTTAAGAATAGCAGAAGAATTGCAATATAGGAAACCATAAACATGTCTGAAGAGATGAAAAGAAGGTCAGCCTTTATTAGATTTTAGGAGGAAATTAGGTATGGTTGTTTTAAACAAAAGTTTATTGGAGAAAAAAAGTTCAAGGTTGTGGTGGTTTTTCATTGGTCGCCAATGGTAGTGTGTTGTTGCTTTCCTCTTACTCCTCCTCCTTCTTCTAAAGCAGAAGATAAAATTACTATTTTAAAACTATCCTCTCTACTTCCAGGAAATATGGCTGAGTAGAAGGACCCTAAGCTCACTTCATCCCACATATACAACTAGATAATACTCACATCAGTGTAAATAACCCAGAAAATCACCTGAAGACTGGCAGAAAAAAACTCCACAACTAAATGTAGAGAAAAGGCCACATCAAAGAGGATAGGAAAGGCAGAGATATGGTCAGGTGCTAAATGGACTTACGGGCTAACTGCATGAGAGAGCCATGGGCACAGAAAAGGGAGAGAAACAGACCTTCACATTGGGGAACTTGCATGGAGAATTCCCATAGCATTTGGCTTTGAAAACCAGAGGGGCTGGACTTCATGAGTTCTTACAACCAGTGGGACTTAAAGCCTGGAGCTTTAAAAATCCGCAGACTGTGCTCTGGGAGAAAGATCCCAGAGGGTGATATGTCCATGACCTTAAAGAGACAGCACAGGAAACAGCCTGTGAAAATATAGCATAGAAGCAACAGTGTGAAAACCCCTGAGGCATACAGAAAGGAGTTATTGTGGAGCATGTCCCAGAGAGACAGAGATCACTGGGAGACTCTTCAAAGAACAAAGAAGCTGGCAAGTGCCATTTCCTTTCCCTGGCCCCCAGCATAAACACACACACACACACACACACACACACCCTTGCAGGGACCAGCACAGCACCAGCATTCAGTACCTAACTTGCTTAAACCATGACCCAACCCTTAGTCCTAACACTGTGGGTCCCCTCCCCCAGAAGACCAGAGAAAACCTTACCAACACCATGTCTCCAGACTGTTCATTTTGTGGGGCCTCAGTCCTGGCTGTGTTGATGGCCTGTCACCTTCCACAGAGGATGTACCCACTTTGTTAAAACTGCATGCCCTGCCTGGGCACACTTGCAGAAGAGCCATGGCTGTACAGTCCCTGTGGGAGAAGACTGGAGTGCTGGCACTCACATTCCACCCACATACTTGGCAGAGTAGCCCTGATTGGCTTCAGTCTCAGCAGTGGAGGCACATCCCCTATGGCAAAGAAACACCTTATAAAAAATGCATGCCTTGCCCACTACGTTCAAGATCAAGAGACCTAGCTGACCATCCTAACACACAGAAACAGATGCAGAGAGTTAGACAAAGTGAGGAGACAGAAGAATATGTCCCAAATAAAAGAATGACAAAACCACAGAAAAAGACCTAAGTGAAACAGATATATATAATGTGCCTGATGAAGACTTTAAAGTTGTAATCATTAAGATAATCACTGGACTTCAGAAAAGAGTGGAGGACATCAGTGAGAACTGTAAAGAAGAGCCAGAAAACATAAAAAAGAAGCAATCAGAGATGATGAACACAATAAATAAAATTGAAAATGCATTAGGTTGAATAAATAGGAGACTAGAGGAAACAAGAGCAACTTAGCAACATTGAAGAAAGAGTAATGAGTAAATCAGGGTGAGCATGTGAGAGGAAAAAATATATATACAGAATGAGAATAGACTTAGAGAACTCAGCAACTCCACAGAGTGTAATAACATTCATATTATTGGAATCCCAGAAGAAGAGAGAGAAGGGGGGGTGCAGAAAATTTATTGAAGACATAGAAGCTGAAAACTTCCAGAATATGGGGAAGGAAATGAAAATCCAGATCCAGGAGTCACAGAGATCTCCCAACAAAATCAACCCAGGGAGGTCCACACTAAGACATAGTAATTAAAATGTAAAAAAAGTAGTGATAAAGAGAGAATTTTGAAAGCAGCAATACAAAAGAAGATAGTCACATACATGGGAAATCCTGTAAGGCTATAAGCATATTTTTCACCAGAAACTTTACAGGCCAGAAAACAATGGCATGATATATTCAAAGTACCAAAAGAAAAAAAAAAAAAATCTGCAACCAAAATACTCTATCCACCAAGGTTATTATTCAGAAGAGAAGGAGAAATAAAGAATTTTCCAGACAAACAAAAGCTAAAGGAGTTCATGAACAATAAACCAGCCCTACAAGAATGTTAAAGGGGACTCTTTGAGTAGAAAGGAACTACCATAAGAGAGAGTAAGTAAAGTAGGAAGCACAAAAGCAGTAAAGTATATCCATTAAAATCAGTCAACTCACAAAATAAAGGGACAAAAGTATGACACCATATACCTAAAACATGGGGAGGAGAAGAGTAAAGAATGTTTTCAAACTTAAAAGACCATCAACCAAAGACTGCTATTTGCTTAAGATGTTATATATGACAATAATGGTAACCACAAGTCAAAAATCAGTAATAGATATGAAAAAATAAAGAGAAAGGAATCGAAGTATATCACTAAGGAAAGCAAAATTATGAGAGAAGAGAGCAAGGCAAGAAAGGAACAGAAAAAATCTAAACACAACCACAAAAACAAATAACAAAATGGTAAAAAAAAAATACCTATCAATAATTACTTTTGAATTTAAATGGACTAAATGCTCCAATCAAAAGATATAGGGTAACAAAATGGATTTTAAAAACCAAGAACTGTATATATGCTGCCTAAGAGAGACTCATTTCAGACCTAAAGACACATGCCAAGTGAAAGTGTGTATGTGGGAACATTTACCATGCAAATGGGAATAAAAAAAAAGCCAGAGAAGCAATACTTATATCAGACAAAAAGGACTTTAAAAGAAAGACTATAGGGGTACCCGGGTGGCTCAGTCATTAAGCATCTGCCTTTGGCTCAGGTCATGATCCCAGGGTCCTAGGATCGAGCCCCGCATCGGGCTCCCTGCTCCATGAGAGGCCTGCTTCTCCCTCTCCTACTCCCCCTGCTTGTGTTCCCTCTCTCACTGTGTCTCTTTCTGTCAAATAAATAAATAAAATCTTAAAAAAAAAAAAGAAAGACTGTAACAAGAGACAAAGAAAGACATTGCATTGTCATTAAGTGGACAATCCAACAAGAAGGTATAAAAATTGTAAATATACATGCACCCCACATGAGCACACCCAAATTCATAAAACAATAACAAACATAAAGGAATTAATTGATAGTAATACAATAATAGTAGAGGACTTTAACACCCCACTTACATCGATGGACAGATTATCCAAAGAGAAAATGAGAAGAAAAGAGTGGCTTTGAATGACACACTGGACCAGATGGATCTAATAGATATATTCAGAACATTCCACCCTAAAACAGCAGCACACACATTGTTTTCAAGTGCAAATGGAACATTCTTCAGAATAGATAATATATAAGACCACAAAACAAGCCTCAGGAAATTAAAAAAGATTGAAATCATACCATGCATCTTTTCTGGCCACAATGCTATGAAAGTAGAAATCAACTATAAGAAAAAGTCGAGAAAGAGCACAAATAGAGGGAGGTTAAATAGCATGCTACTAAACAACGAATGAATCAGCCAAGAAATCTAAGAAGAAATTTTAAAAATATGGAAACAAATGAAATTGAAAACATAATGATCTAAAATCTTTGGGATGCAGCAAAAGTAGTTCTAAGAGGGAAGTTTATAGCAATACAGGCTGATCTCAAGCAGTAAGAAAAATCTCAAACAACCTTAACCTAAAGGAGCTAGAAAAAGAACAACAAACAAAACCCAAAACCAAAAAAAGGAAGGAAATAATAAAGATTAGAGCAGAAACAAACAATATAGAAACTAAAAAATCCCCCAAAACAAAAAAACACACACAACAAAACAGAGCAATGAAGATGAGGTGCTGGTTCTTTGACAAGATCAACAATCCTCTAGCCAGACTCATAAAGAGAGAGCTCAAATTACATCAGAAACAAAAGAGGAGAAATAACAACAAATAACAAACAGTATGGAGTTTCCTCAAGAAGTTAAAAATAGAGCTACCCTAAAACCCAGCAATTGCACTACTAGGTATTTACCCCAAAGGTACAAATGTAGTGATCCAAAGGGGCACCTGAACCCCAATATTCATAGCAGCAATGTCCACAATAGCCAAACTGTGGAAAGAACTGAGATGTCTATTGAAAGATGAACAGATAAAGAAAATGTATATATATATATATATATATATATATATATATATATATATATACACACACACAATGGAATATTACTCAGCCATCAGAAAGGATGAATACTTACCATTTACACTGATGTGGATGGCACTGAAGGAGGGTATTATGCTGAGCAAAATAAGTTAATCAGAGAAAGATAATTATCATATGATTTCACTCAAATGTGGAATGCACGAAACTGTGCAGAGGATCATATAGGAAGGGAAGGAAAACTGAATGGGAAGTCACCAGAGAGAAAGAAAAATCATGAGAGACTCAACTATGGGAAACAAACAGGGTTGCTGGAGGGGAGGTGGGTGGGGGGATGGGGTAATTAGGTGATGGGCATTAAGGAGGACATGTGATGTGATGAGCACTGGGTGTTATATGCAACCGATGAATTATTGAACTCTACATCTGAAACTACTGATATACTATATGTTGGTCAAATTAATTTAAATTTTAAAAAATGATTGTAAGAGATTATTATGAAAAATTATATGCCAAAAAACTGGACAACCTAGAAGAAATGAATAAATTTGTAGAAACATCTAACCTACCAAAATTGAAGTAGGAAGAAATAGAAAATCTGAACAGACCAATTACCAGCAATGAAATTGAATCAGTAACCAAAAAATCCCAACAAACAAAAGCACAGGACTGATGTCTTCACAGGTAAATTCTATCAAACATTAAAGAAGAGTTAAAGGAGCTTGGGAAGATGGTGGAGTAGGAGGACCCTAAGCTCACCCTGTCCCACTTTTACAACTAGATATCACTCATATATGAATAAAGAGAGTGATTCTAAGACTGGCAGAGAAACTCCACAACTAAATATAGAGAAGAAGCCATATATGAGAGGTTAGGAAAGGCAGAAAAAGTGGCAGGAAAGGTGCCCACAGCAGGAAGCGAGCTGCAGGTGCAGAGAGGGGAAGACCCCAAGGAGCCCAAAAGGGGAAGATGAACTCCATGACATCTGACTTTGAAAACCAGAGGGCCTAAATTCCCTGAGTTTGTTTACCAATGGGACTAGGAGCCTGGTGCTTTAAATGTAAGTTGTTTCAGCAATGGGCCAGCTGGGAGGGTGAGTGATAGATGCTATTAAAGAGATAGCAGACCTTGGAGAGGCAACATAGAAGTGACATTTTGTGTAATGCCTGGGGCAAATGGGAGGATTTTGAAACATGTAGGGGGACTTCTCAGGAAACAAAGGAACTGTTAGGTACAATTTTCCTTCTTTGCCTCCCTGGCATAAACATAGGGCCACCTGCAGGAGGTAGCTGCCTGGACACTTGCTACCTAACCTGCTGGCAGTGCTCCCTGCCCACAAGTTCAACTAAGAACTTGCTCACTCCAAGCCTGATGGCCTTGGCCTTAGGCTCTGTGCAAATTTAGCTAATGCCCTATGTGTATGCCTTGCCCAACTGCTGGGCACACAGGTGGAGGGTGATCCAGCCCCTGTCATTCCCTCTGTGTGTCATGCCTTCAACTGCTGCTGCCTCCTCCATGTGCCACACCCCCAAACACCCCTATGGCCATCATGCTTCCAGGATCTGGCCTTGGACTAGGAACTCACTGAAGATTTCGCTAACTCCTCCACTCCACTCCTGAGCCCTCCTGCAGTCATACCCTTTCAGAGCCAGCCTGCTTTGGACTCACTAACACCACAGAGCAAGCACAGCCTACAATAGGCAGAGTCACTGCAGATGTTTGGAGTGAAAGGAAAAGTGACTCAAACACAAAATAAAGACACAAGCAAAACACATAGGAGATTCTCCTGAAGTGTCAGGTTCTGGCAAATAGGGGACACTGCATTGCAGGGCAATATAGGACCTTTTCTTCATAAAGCCACTACTTTCAAGAGCAGAAAACATAGCTGACTTTCCTAACACAAACAACAGATCTAGAGAGGTAGTAAAAATGAGGAGACAGAGGAAGATATCCCAAATGAAAGAACAGGGCAAAATCACAGCAGGAGATATAAGCAAAACAGAAATAAGTAATATGCTTGATAGCAAATTTAAAGTAATGATCATAAAATTATTCACTAGAGTTCAGAAAAAGGTGGAGGACATCAGTGAGACCATTGACAAAAAGATAAAAAATAACATCACAGATGAAGAACTCAATAAATGAAATTAAAAATACAACTTGGATGGAATAAATAGTAGGCTATAGGAAGTGAAGGAACATATAAGTGATTTAGAGAATACAGTAATGGAAAGCAATCAAACCAAACAGGTGAGAGACAGACAAATGCTACATAATGAGAATAGAGTTAGAGAACTCAGCGACACCATCAAGTGTAACAACATTCAAATTATAGGGATCCCAGAAGGAGAATGGGGGCGGGCCAGAAAATGTATTTGAAGAAATAATAGCTGAAAACTTCCCAAATCTGGGGAGAGAAACAAAGATGCAGATTCAGGACACACAGAGATCCCCCAACAAATTCAACCTGAGGAGGTCCACACCAAGACACATTAGTAATTAAAGGTCAAAAAATAGTAATAAGAAAAGAATTTTAAAGGCTGCAAGAGAAAAGAAGACAGTTACATACAAAGGACACCCCTTAAGGCTATCAGCGATTTTTCAGCAGAAATGTTATGGGCCAGAAGGGAGTGGTACAACATATTCAAAGTGCTAAAAGGGAAAAATCTGCAGCCAAGAATATTCTATCCAGCAAAACTATCATTTAGAATAGAAGGAGAGATAGTTTCCCAGACAAACAAAAGTTAAAGGAATTCATGACCACTAAACCAGCACTACAAATAATGTTAAGGGGGACTCTGTGAGTGGAAAACAAAAACCATAAGTAAGAGTAAGAAAACTGGGCAGCACAAATGCCATATATATATATATATATGGCCATATATATATTTGTAAAATTCAGTCAAGAGAAGCACAAAAAATGCAATGTAAAATATGATACCAAATATCTGAAACCTGTAGGGGAGAATATTTAATGAGTTTAAAATTTAGAGACCATCAGCTTAATATAGACTGCTATATGCAGATGTTATATATAAACCAAATGGTAACCACATATCAAAACCTGATAATATATATGCAAAAAATAAAGAGCAAGGAATCCAAGTATATCACTAACAAAAACCAGCAATCCATGAAAGAGACTAAGAGAAGCAAGGATCAGAGAAAAACTGCAAAAACAACCACAGAAAAGTAACAAAATGGCAATAAATACATATATATCAATAATTAGTTTGAATGTAAATGGACTAAGTGCTCCAATCAAAAAACATAGAGTGACAGAGTGGATAAAAAAAAAAAAAAAAAAAGACCCATCTATATGCTGTCTAGAAGAAAGTCATTTCTCACCTAAAGAAACCTGCACATTTAGAGTGAGGGGATGAAGAAATATTTATCATGCAAATGGATGTCAAAAGAAAGTTGGAGTAGCAATACTTAGATAAAATGGACTTTAAAACAAAGACAGTAAAAAGAGACAAAGCAGGACACTATACAATAGGAAGTGGGACAATCCAACAAGAAGATATAACAATTGTAAATATTTATGCACCCCACATGAGAGCACCAAAATACATAGAACAGTTAATAACAAACATAAAGGAATGAATTGACAGTAATACAATGATAGTAGGGGATTTTAACCCCCCACTTACACCAATGGACAGATCATCCAAACAGAAAATAAACAAAGAAACAATGACTTTGAAGTATACACTGGGCCAGATGGATTTAATAGATATATTCAGAATATTCCATCCTAAAACAACAGCACACACATTCTTTAAAAATGTGCAGAGAACATTATCCAGAATAGATCACATATTAGGCCACAAAACAGACAAATACAAGAAGACTGAGGTTATACCATGCATCTTTTCTGACCACAACACTATGAAACTAGAGGTCAATCAACCACAAGAAAAAATTTGAAACAGCAACAGACACATAGAGGTTAAACAACACACTACTAAATGATGAATGGGTCAACAAAGAAATCTAAGAAGAAATTGAAAAATACATAGAATCAGAGGGAGACAAACCACGAGAGACCCTTGACTCAGGGAAACAAGTTGAGGGTTGCAGAAGGGGAGGTGGGTGGGGGGGATGTGTCAACTGGGTGATGGGTATTAAGGAAGGCATGTGATGTGATGAGTACTGGGTGTTATATGCAACTGATGAATTATTGAACACTACATCTGAAACTAATGAGGTACTATATCTTGGCTAATTGAATTTAAATTTAAAAAAAAGAAAAAATATATAGAAACAAATGAAAATGAAAATACATGGTCCAAGACCTTTGGGATACAGCAAAAGTGGTCCTAAGAGAGAAGCATATAGAGATACAGGCCTACTTTAGGAAACAAGAAAAATCTCAAACAACCTAACCTTACATCTAAAGGAGCTAGAGAAAGAACAACAAAGCTTAGGCCAGCAGAAGAAAGGAAATAATAAAGAGCAGAGCAAAATAAATGATATAAAAATTTTTAAAAAGCAGTAAAACAGATCTATGAAACCAGGAGCTTATTCTTTGAAAAGAGCGACAAAATGGAAAAACCTCTAGCCAGATTTTCAAAAATAAAAATAAAGAAAGAACTCAAACAAACAAAATCACAAATGAAATAGGAAAAATTACCAACACCACGGAAGTACAAATAATTTTAAGAGAATATTTTGAAAAGCTATATACCAACAAATAGGAAAACCTAGAAGAAATGGATAAATTCCTAGAAACACATTATCTAACAAAACTGAAGCAGGAAGAAATACAAAATTTGAAGAGACTGATTACCAGCAAGGAGATTGAATCAATAATCAAAAAACTCCCAATAAACAAAAGTCCAGGACCCCACAGCTTCACAGATGAATTCTACCAAACATTTAAAGAGTTAATACCTAGGGGCACCCAGGTTGCTCAGTCAGTTAAGCCTCTGCCTTTGTCTCAGATCATGATCCCAGGGTCCTGGAATAGAGCCCCATGTTGGGCTCCCTGCTCAGTTGGCAGCCTGCTTCTCCCTCTCCCTTTCCTCCTCCCCCAACTTGTGTTCTCATTTTTGTGCATGCACTCTCTCTCTCTCTCTCAAACAAACAAAATTTTTAGAAAAACACTTAATACCTATTCTTGTCAAACTAGTCCAAAAAATAGAAGCAAAATTTCTAAATTCATTCTATGAGGTCAGCATTACCTTGATGCCAAAACCAGATAAAGACTCCCACTAAAAAAGGGAACTACAGGCTAATATCTTTGATGAATATAGATGCAAAAATCCTCAACAAAATACTAGGAAACCAAATCCAACAATATATTCAAAAAAATTGAAAATTATGATCAGGTGGTATTTATTCCCAGTATGCAAGTGGTTCAATATTCCCAAAGCAATCAACATGATACATCACATCAATAAGAGAAAGGGTAAAAACCATATGATTATTTCAATAGATGTAAAAAAAATATTTGACAAAGTATAACACCCATTCATGATGAAAGCCCTCAACCAAGTAGGTTTAGAGGGAACATACCTCAACATAATAAAGGCCTTCTATGAAAAAGTGACAGCAAACATACTCAATGGGGAAAAGTGAGAGTTTTCCCCCTAAGGTCAGGAACAAGACAAGGTTGTCCACTCTCACCACTTTTATTCAACATAGTACTGGAAGTCCTAAACACAGCAATTAGACAACAAAAACAAATAAAGACATCCAAACTGGTAAGGAAGAAGTACAACTATCACTATTTGCAGATGACATGATAATATATATAAAAAACCCTAAAGACCCTACCAAAAGAAACCCAAAAAACAAACAAACAAAAAAAACCTACTAGAACTGGTAAATGAATTCAGGAATGACATAGGATAAAAAATCAATACACAGAAATCCATTGCATTTCTATACACTAAGAATAAAGTAGCAGAAAGAGAAATTAACAATCCCATTTACAATTGGACAAAAAGTAATAAAATAACCTAGGAATAAACTTAATCAAAGAGGTGAAAGAAGACCTGCTCTCTGAAAACTATAAAATCCTGATGAAAGAAATTGAAGACAAAATAAAGAAATGGAAAGATATTCCATGCTCATGGATTGGAAGAAAAAATATTGTTAAAATGTCCATACCACCCAAAGCAATCTACAGATTTAATGCAATCCCTATCAAAATACCAAAAGCATTTTTCACATAACTAGAATAAACAATCTTAAAATTTGTGTGGGATCAGGAAGACCCTGAATAACCAAAGCAATCTTGAAAATGAAAAACAAAATTGGAGGTATCACAATTCTGGACTTCAAGTAATATTGCAAAGCTATAGTAATCAAAACAGTATGATACTGGCACAAAAATAGACACATAGATCAGTGGAACAGAACAGAATACCCACCCCAAATAAACCCACAATTGTATATTCTATTGATCTTCCGCAAAGGAGGCAAAAATATGCAATGGGAGAAAGACAGTCTCTTCAACAAATGTTTTAATAACTGGACAGCAACATGTAAAAGAATGAAACTGGACAACTTCCTTATGCCACACAGAAAAATAAACTCAAAATGTATTAAGGACCTGAATGTGAGACCTGAAACCATAAAAATCCTAGACCATAAAAATCCTAGAATAGAGCACAAGCAGTAATTTCTCTGACATTGGTCACAGCAACATCCTTCTAGATATGTCTCATGAGACAAGGGAAATAAGAGCAAAAATAAACCATTGGGACTACATCAAAATGAAAAGCTTCTGCACGTGAAGGAAACGACCAATAGAACTAAAAGATGACCTATGGAACAAAATAATATATTGCAAATGACTTATCAGATAAAGGGTTAGTATTCAAAATATGTAAAGAACTTATACAACTTAACACCCAAAATCATCATCATCATCATCATCATCCAATTAAAAAACGGGCAGAAGACATGAACAGACATTTTTCCAAAGAAGACATATAGATGGCTAACAGACACATGAAAAGATGCTCAACATCACTCATCATCAGGGAAATGCAAATCAAAACTGATGAGATAATTTCTCACGCCTATGAAGATGGCTAAAATCAGAGGCTTAAGAAACAACTAGTTTTGCTGAGGTCATGGAGAAAAAGGAACACTCTTATACTGTTTGTGGGAATGCAAACTGGTGCAGCCACTGTGAAAAAGAGTATGGAGGTTTCTCAAAAAGTTAAAAATGGAACTACTCTATGATCCAGTAATTGCACTACCTGGTATTTACCCAAAGAATAAAAAATATTCATTTGGAGTGATGGAAGCCCATAAGTGTCCATTGATAGATAAATGGATAAAGAATATGCGGTATATATATATACAAAGGAATATTATCCAGTCATAAAAAAGAGTGAAATCTTGCTATTTGCAACAACATGGATGGAACTAGAGAATGTAATGCCAAGCAAAATAAGCCAGTCAGAGAAAGACAAATACCATATGAGTTCACTCATATGTGGAGTTTAAGAGACAAAATAAATGACCAAAGGAAGAAAAGAAAAGGGACAGACCAAAAAAGAGACTCAACTATAGAGAACAAATAGAGGGTTACCAGAGGGTAAGTGGGTGGGAACATGTATGAGCTAGGTGAAGGACACTCATCACTTATCTTGATGAGCACTGAGTAACAAATGGAATTGTTGAATAGCTATGTTTTATACCTGAAACTAGTACAACACTGTATGTTAACTGCAATGTAATTAAAATTTTAAAAATGGCCTCCCTTGTCAAGATAATTCTTATCTTCCTTCTTTCTGCTGGTTATGCAGACTGCAACAAGTGGGACATGTATCAGAGATCCCCCTTCAGGGGCTCTTGACTTCATTTTAAATGAGGTGTTTTTTTTTTTAACTCATTTCTACAGAAGTCACTCACTAAATAATGCTCCCACACAACTGAAGTATCTGTCAGAGCACTTAGGGTATTCAGAGAATGCCTGGTAGGAACTAGTAACATTATGATACTTCGAGGATCTTTTTTTCCCCCCCCAAGAACCTTCCCACTCAACTTCAGAACAGTCTGAAATAAAGATTTCTCCAGTGAAGAAGTGGATCCATGGCAGGATCTTTGAATTTTACAGCATTGGGATAGCTTACTATGATAATTATACATAGAAACTGCTCCAAAGACCAGAGAATAGCAAGAGAACCATCAATGACAGACAATGAAATCAGCCACATGCATGAGGGCCAGGATAGTGGGGTTTTTCCTTCCCTGGAAGAGTGGGACAGTCAACTGCTGGAGCTCAGGACAATACACACATGTTAACCAGATCAGACTCTGGGATTGGCACCACAGTAAAGAGGAGAAAAGATAGTCCCATTTTTATGATTCAGTGCTTGAGGGCCAGAAGGAAGTATGTGTAACATGCAGTAGTAGACTGAATGAAGAGATCAAGTCCTATCCCTAGAATATGTAAATGTTACTTTATGGAGAAAAAGATTCTTTGCTGATGTGATTGAATTAAAGATTTTGAGATTGAGAGATTATTTTGGATTATCTGGGTGGGCCCTAAATGTAACCACAAGTGTACTTATAAGAGAGAAACAGAAGAGCCTTGACACAAATTGCAGAGAAGGCAATGTGACTGAGGCAGAAATTGAAGTGGTGCAGCCACAAGTAAGAAATGCTGGTAGTCACCAGAAGACTTAAGAGGTAAGGTATGGATTCTTAGAGTCTCTGGGAGGAGTGCATCCCTTCAACACCTTGATTCTGCCCAGGGAAAATTATTTGGCATTCTGGCCTCCAAGTTGGTGTTAGTTTGTTATAACAACCACAGGAATCTAATACAGATGCCTACCATGTATGAAAACCTGTAACAAGTGCTTCGCATATATTCATCAATTGTTGGCACAACTGCAATTTTAAGTTCTATTGTTGCATGATTAATTTTTAGAAATATGAGGGGCACCTGGGTGGCTTAGTTGGTTAAGTGTCTGCCTTTGGCTCAGGTTGAGATCTCAGGGTTTTGGATCAGGCCCAGAGTGGGGCTCCCTGCTCAGTGGGGAGTCTGCTTCCTCTCCTCCCTCTGCCCCTCTCTCCACTTGCGTTCTCTCTCTCTCTCTCAAATAAATAAATAAATAAAATCTTTAGAAATATAAAACCTTAGACAAAAAGATGCTATATAACTCACCCAAACTTCTTGGTAGGTGGCCTAGATTGGGGCAAGTGTACAAATAAATAGAATATAAGGTCAACTCTTTCCTTGTAGATTTTAGTTATTTATTGACAGAGAGAGAGGGAGAGCACAAGCAAGGGGAGTGGCAGGCAGAGGGAGAGGGAGAAACAGGCTCCCTACTGAGCATAGAGTCCATTGTGGGGCTCTATCCCAGGACCCTGGGATCATGACCTGAGCCAAAGGCAAACACTTAACCACCCAGGCACCCCTAGGTCAACTCTATGTCTCTTTTGTGTTCCAATGCCAAGGTCACATAAAGAGATGCTTAATACATGTTCATTAAATTAATTAAGTTATATAAAGGGCATAAAATTAAAAAAAATAGTGTTCCAGGGATTTTAAGGGAAAAGGAAATTAGAGAAGGCTTGGAGAGACTGAAAAGATATCATAGAAGAAGTGGAGAATATATAGGAGATGGAACTGTGAAGGGAGAGATGGGATGGTGGAGAGGAAATTTCAAAAGAGCATCTCCACTGTGCAGTGATAACTCTTGTTAGGCCAAGCCTAGGTCTGCCTGTTTGTCTTCCCAAGTGATTCATCCCTGCCTCTCTTCCTGGACTTAGCTCAAGCTGCTTCCTCTTTGGGGGAACCCTAATTTTTCTGGGTTGTCTATTTAACTCTGGCCTTTCCTCAAGTCTCAGTCTAAAGCTAAGAAGTCTTCCCAGACACATGCACTTCTCCAGTTCTCCCTCTCAAAAGTGCCTCATATACACCTTGGTGGCCCAGTCAGTTGAGGGACCGACTCTTGATTTCAGCTCAGATCATGATCTCACGGTCCTGGAATGGAGCCCCACATCAGGCTCCACACTCAGCAGGGTGTCTGCTTGAGGTTCTCTCTCCCTCTGCCACTCTTGCTTGTGCTCGTTTTCTCTGTCTAAAATACATGAACCTTAAGAAAAAAGTGCCCCATATGAATCAGACTAGAACTCCCCAGCCTAACTCAGCTGACTCAGAGCCACACTAATTGAAATTAATCTATACATGCCTTAAGACTGTTATTATGGGTCACTCATGTATCAGGACACAAAATATGGATTCAGAAATGATTCAGAATTGATGGGCTAAAGCCAGGAATGATAAAATTACACATTAATTCATTTGACCAATTTATTCCAGAGCTAATGAGAGTTTCTGGAGGAACATGTAAACAAAACACATGCCCTTCCCCCACAACCTGCTCCCTTTAAGGAAAGAGGTCACAGTCTTACTCAGACCTGCCATTGTAGTGTGAAAGCAGCCATGAGCAATATATAAATAATGTGTAATAGAGGTATAACTTTATTCCAAAAAAACTTTATTTAACAAAACAGGTAATTGATCCATGGGTTAGAGTTTGCTGATCCCTGAACTAAGTTATAAGTCATTGAAAATTGGAGGATATGGGGATAAAGTGATGAAAGGATGGACATAACTATGGAAAGAAAGAAAGTTTAAGTTTCCAAAGATAATCAGTAATTCTTATTAAGCACTCAAAATGAAGTAAATGCTTAATGACATTTCCCTCCTTGAACCCTTTCAGAGATTCTCCATTATTTATAGAATAAAGACCAAAAATATCTGTCTGGCACTGAAAGTCGGCATTTTGATTGGAAGTGGCTATGTGAGATAGGATTATGACTAACCCTTATCTCACTTCTTTATTTGTTTTGTTTATTTGTTTGCTTGTTTTTGTTTTTTAAGATTTTATTTATTTGACAGAGAGAGAGAGCACACAAGCAAGGGGAGGGGCAGGCAGAGGGAGAGGGAGAAGCAGGCTCCCAGCTGAGCGCAGAGTCAGATGCAGGGCTCAGGGCTCAATTGCAGGACACTGGGATCATGACCTCAGCTGAAAGCAGACGTTTAACAGACTAAGACACCTACGCACCCCAAAGCTTCTGTATTTGTAATGTAAGATAGAATAAAATTATAAATTTACAAGAATGACACCAAATATAAAATGAGTAAGAATAAAGATGAGAGCAATAAATGGATGAGAGTATGTGAGGCAATGGCTCCTTGAGAAGCTTTGCTTTTTAGGCAAGGAATGGGGTTGATAGGAACTAGTTTTAAGGTCTGAAATTTCATAGGGTCATAGATGAAAAGTAGTGGGATAAATTGAGTTGAATCTAATTTCAATATTTTGTTTTCTCAATAAAACATGGCCATAACATCAATTTGTCCTTATTTTTCATTTTATTTATCAAAAATTTCCTGGTTAAAAAATATAATATAATAAAATGGCTAGTAGCATGAGTTACAAAATGTTGGGATCAACTCCTGGTTATTTCATTATATATGGATCCTAAGCAATTTGTTTAAATTCTCCAACTTAAGGTTGTTGTTGTTTTTTTCCAATTATAATTGTTTCTTCTTATTGCTGTGAAGATTATTTGAGGTAATGCTTATAAGGAACTAGAACAATGGCAGGCTCCCAGTACTCACTTAATATATGGCTGTGGCTTATAATTATAATTATTATTAATTACTGGGTCCTCCATGAGATTCTTTGGAGATTTTTCAATGAATAGGAGGCTATGAAGGTTGCTGAGGACTTACCTCAAGGCAGCAGGTCCTCCACAGTTTTGAAGACTGCTGCTGAGTTGGTTATGTCAATGATTCTAATTACAGTATTTTTTTCTACTGTGCTAACCCTGTAGGATCACAGCAAAGCAAATATGAGAATAATAAAGCTAAAAATTTATTGGGAACTGAGATGAGTCTTTTTCTAAATATTTCTTGGGCACAGAATGAAGGTCTTAGGGAATTTTCTTTAACTCATTCTCATATATTATTTCACTAATAAGCTTGTAGATCAGGTAGAAAAAATAAATTACACCCAGTTTTGTGAGGAAACCAAGGCTCACAGGGTTTAGACAAGTTGCAAGGATTTAATCTTGCCCATTTCCTGTAAGGATTTAAAATCACCCAGACTTGGAGTCTATTTCTTCCTTCTCTGAAAATCCAAGGTCCTAGAGCAGGGAGTTTTTCTTATGGACCCAGTGAAGTTATCTTGATAGTATCATATGTTCTACAGAAGGAGAGGGATGGGCAGAAAATCTATACACAGAAATCTCAGGTTGTAATTGGAGGAGATTTTTCTCCCAACTTTGAGACCATGGGTGGGGGCACATTCCTGACAGCTGGTTTTAGCTTAAAGCTGAGGCCCAGAAGTGGAAGATCTGCTGGGGCATGTGCAGTGTCCTCTTGGTCCTCTCTCTTTCTCTACTCCTTGTCTTCATCTTTGAGAGTGAGTCAAGGCCTTGAACTGCTCCTAAGATGATAAATGAGTAAGCTCAGAACAGAAGCTCCCCTACCTTATCAGTCACCTCTCAAGTGGAGATAGCAGTGAGGCCTGACTAGCAATGAATCCTCCTAACAAGATGCTCCTCGACATGTAGACACTTTAATGAGCCTGCCCAGATCTGTGGCCTGACACCAGGGCAGAGGGAGAGAGAGAATAATGAGATGTCTCTGTCACAGGGACAGGGAGAAATAATGCACATGGTCAGAGGGACAGTTAATTCAACTAAAATATAAACCTCTTGTCAGGAATCAATTACTCCTTGGTGATGGCAGGTTGATTGATTGGCAGGGGCTGGAGGTGGAGACCAGAGGGAAAGGAGAGAGGTTGTATGGAGTGAAAGAGAGGGGACACTCACTTACCACAGGGTTCTATAGCAGGCTCAACTGTGCTCATAGCACCCCCTTCAGGAAAGCTTTATTGACCAACTCTATTAAAGAGTAACTTTAGCCTTTTGGGATTGTAGCCATGGAAAATCCTCCACAATTTTTATAATTTATTATTCTGCTTCCAACACTTGACCTTGCCTAGTAGGAGTGGATGATAAAGGTAGTTTCGCAGTCTCAATAATAATTCTCAAGAAGGCAATTCTCCTACTTCCCTAGAGAATCCATTTTAGTGATACCAAAAGCCCTGAAATATTTGCCAAAAAGTGAGATTATATTCAAATAAATGGAAGATTATTTTTCTGATCCTGAGCATTTGAATGCTGATGGGTCAATTGAGAAATATTATGAAAACATAGGGAACTTGGAGATTGCAAAAGAAAAGAAACTGAAGAAGTGAAGATCATGGCATGTGGGGGAGAACATGGTGGTTCAGAGTTTTGATTCTAGGGTGGATTTCTGGCTCTCAGTCCCAACTCTGTTGCTGTGTAAATTTGAAAAAATTATTAAGCCTTCTGTGCCTTGGTTTCTTCATCTTTAAAATATGGAAATATATGCTTAGGGTTGAGGATGCAATGATATGTGTCAAAAGCTAACTACACAAACAATGATTTTGATTTAATAGGAGAAAGATGGTTTATATTTTGGGGAGAAATAATAATAAAAAAAATCCATGAAAATTCATAAACCTCCAACCCTGTCCTAGTTTATTCAGGCTGGTATAACAAAATATATGATAAACTGGGTGACTCAAACAACAAACATTTATTTCTCACAATTATGGAGTCTGGAGAGTCCAAAATTAAAATACCAGCAGATTTTATGTCTGATGAGGGCCTGCTTCTTGGTCACAGATGGCTGTCTTTTAGCTGTGTCCTCACATGGCAGAAGGGGCAAGGGATATTTTCTATAAAGAAACTAATCCTATTTGGGAGAGTTCTATCCTCATGAGCTAATGAAGGCCCCACAAACTAATAGCATCGCATTAGGGATTAGGTTTCAACACATAAATTTTGGAAAGACATAAACATTTCATCCACAGCAAACTCTCACCTCTCACTTGAGATGTTGAAAAAGTGCCTGTCTGATTACTTTTATTTTCAATGAGAAGTGAACCCATTTTATCTGCTAACACTGGGGATGGGATGAGGATACAAAATGGTTAACAAGGAGAAGAATGTGTAAAATAGACATTATGGAAGTGGTAGAGTGAAGTTGTCTGAGAAACATGGTAAGATAGTAAACTGTGTTGGGGTAGGAATCATAAATATGTAGTGATATTAAAAGTATAGACAAACAAAAAGGCATATTTGGCATCTTTAAAGGTTGGTGTTGAGCAAAGAAACTACAATGCAGTGAGGATGGGACAAGAAAGTTGAATTTTTCTGTAAGGAACACAGATTTAAAGTATTTAATGAAGAAAATAAATTTTACAAGGACAAGATAGATGGATGGATGGATGGGCAGATGGACAGACAAATGTATAGATAGCCAAAACCAATGGACAGCAGATCTTAATGAGAGTAAATAGTCATTGCAACTAGGCTACTTGAGCTCATGGGGTAGAAGGAAAGGATATGGTCAGAGTGGGCTATTTGAATTCATGTTGAAGATGCAACAGAGTTTGATGATGACAAAGTGTAGGGCATGACCATGGGTGTGGCTGTGAAGTTGAGAAAAGATCCCTAGAGATGAAAAAGTTAGGGTTGAGAGGCCAGGTTTTCATGTTTAGGTGTTCACATGGGTAGTGAAAGCCTCAAGATGACAGAACTAGAGGAGAGAGGGACTGTGAATGGGTGCTGGTGTCTTCAATAAGGATAGGGATAAAGGAATAGGAGGCCAGTGGGTGACTATAACTTGGAGGGGGGGTATTGGGTCCCTACAGAACCTGATGGCAGCAGCCTTAAAGGAGGGTGCAAGTATCCCACTAACAGCAACAACAATTGTCCCTTGTCCTCCTACACCTACCCCCTAATCACCACTTTCCTCTCACAGATGCTGGTTTTGACTTCTTGTTTATTGTGCTTTATTCTCTAGTGTTGTGGTAGTATCAGGAAACACTATTTTACAAAATGCAAATGCATTCAGTTTGCTGCCTCATTTACAAAGATAATTTTCCCATTAAAATCATCTTTGTCTTAATATTCTTATAAACTTAAAAATAACCTATCTCTTAAGCATTCATTATTTTTTTTATAAAAAATATAAAAAATATAAAAAATATATAAAAAATATAAAATATAAAAAATATAAATATAAAAAATATCAGTGGATGAGAATCTTCCCAGCTCAAATTCCTCTCAGAGTAGTAGGAGGTTAGTGTGTTATCTTAAAGATCTTGTAATCCTTGTAACTAAAACATTACTTGAACTCTAATGTGAGATTTATAAGATAACTGAAGGAAAGATTTCCCTGCAGGAAAGATTTGTAGCAGCCTATAATCTAATTTTCATGGCCACTATGGTAGGACAGCATCTTCCTTGCTTATCTTCTGGAGGTCAGCACCCTTATCACAAGCTATTATATTTAGGCTATAAATAAAGAACCATTTTTGGCAGAGGCCCTAGCTTAGATGACATGTCTTCACTTTTACAAAGTGCTGAGATGCAGAATCCCAGAGCAAAAGGGACAGTGTCTTCTTTAATCTTTGTATCTTAGTGGTTTAGACACAGTGATAATAATAAGAGCTACAATGTATTGACCATTTATCTTCAGAGCACTAAAGAAACACTTAACATGCATTCTTCTTCTTCTCCTTCTTGTTTTCATTTTTCTTTTCTCCTCTTTCTTCCTCTTCTTTTTCTTCTTCTTCCTTTTCTTCTCTTCCTCCTCCTTCTTCTTCACCATTATTATTATTGTTAGTGTTATTAGTGAGAACACTTAAGATCTATTTCTTTAGCAAATTTCCAGTGTACAATGCAGTATATTAATTATAGTCACCATACAATACATAAAAGCCCCAGAATTGATTCATCCTGCATAATTAAAACTCTGTAACCTTTAATCAACATCTCCCCAGTTCTCCTACTTCCCAGTCCCACTGTTCAACTGTCTGCTTCTGTGAGTTTGACTATTTTAGATTCCATGTGTAAATGAGATCATGAAGTATTTGTATTTCTCTGTCTGGCTTATTTTACTTAAATAATGTCCTCTAAGCTCATCCAAGCTGTCTCAAATGGCAGAATTTCCTTCTCTTTTTAGGCTGAATAATATTCATTGTATGTGCATACCGCATATTATTTATCCATTCATCTGAGAAAGGACACTTGGGTTGTTTCCACATCTTGGATATTGTGAATAATTTTATTTTTTTTTTAAAGATTTTATTGTGAATAATTACATACACGCACATTTAGTTCTCACATCATCCCTTCAGGTAGATATTTCAATATTCTTTGCTTTGGAGATAAGGAAACTGAGGCATGAAATATTTTAAGCAGGTGCTCAGACCCCACAGTTAGTAAAGTGAAGAACCCAGGAGATTTAGATCAGAGATGGAGACAGGCTTCTGTCTCCAATCCCAGTTTTTTCCCTACATTCTACTTGTGAAGGTGATCATACACTGGTATGAGAAGCTGAAGATTTTAAGTAAGAAGGGGGTTGTGAGTCCCATTTCCCCAACCTTTTCCTTGGCTGAATCCATGGGAAAACCCTACTTGTGGCGGTAAGCTGTTTGTGCAAAGTTGGTGATCTAGTTTTCTCATTCTAAGAGGAGATGAGAATGTGTGTCTCTTAGCAGCCAGAATGTCTGTGCCCACTAACTCATTAATTCAAGGACCTCTCTATGTCCACAGCCACCCAAAGGCAAATAGGTTGCAATTTGGGTGATCCCTACAGGTCCTGAGGTCTTAGAAGTGATAAATGTTTCCACTCCAGTATCCTTTCAGGCAATAAATGATGGTTCTGTTTGTCAAAGATCCCAGTGAAAAAGCCTCAGCTTAGAGTTAATATTAAAGAAAATTGAAATGCTCCTTCCTAAGCCTGAATGAATACCACATTGCTTAGAACCCTAGTGAGGAATGACATTTTCTTCCTTCATCTTTGTCTTGACACCCCAACTATCCCCAGGTACTCATGAGAGCTTACCCAGCCCCCCTTTCTTCCTGTCAACTTGTGGAAAGCTCTTTAAGTCCCACTTTTGCTATCAAAAGGTGTTTATGTCCCCAGAGGCTGAGGAGAATATTTGCTTATCTCCTTTCCTCAACTTCACCTGGTTTGAAAATAAAACATATGTATGCCTCACTTCCCCTACTTCTTACCTCTCTCATACTCCACTCTGGGGAAGTTTCCTAGGAACCTCTGCATGCATGTCCTTCCCTTTATTTTGTAGACAGTCCTGTTAGCCTCACAGCCTTTCCCTAGGACCCTCTGGCCCCTGGATTGCCAGCTCTAAAGCATTCATAGGACCAAGATTCCTCACTGAGACCTGACACAGACCATGCTCAGAAGAGGTGAGATGCAAGCATTAAGCTTAGTCAGTATATCCAGCTTGTCCAGCCATATATGGGAATCTGGTTCCCATTCTTGGAGATGAGCAATGACCTTGATTTTTTGTGACCCCCAATCTACTGGCACAATTCTGCCAAAATTATCTTTCTAATTTTTCAGGCTACTTTTTTGGACAAAAATCTTCAACAAGAGTAATTAAGAAATAAATGGAGTACTACCATGGACTGAATTTTTTTTCCTGATACCATCTCCTTTAATGCTCAATATTTGCACAAAGTCACAAGCCAATAAGTGGTAACTGTGATTGTGGTACCTGCATTCTTATCCCAAATTTGCAGGAATTTTAAAGCATGATCTGCATATACTGACAAGGAAAAGAAGCAGTGACATAGTATTCTTAGCAAGTAATAGTAAAATAAAATGTAGAATAGTATATCATTAAAAGTTTAAAAATCCAAAATCAATAGCAAAAAATATTTTTTTATTGACAAGTGGGCAGAGGAACTGAACAGACATTTTTACAAAGAAAACATACAAATGACCAATAGGTACATAACAATGTACTCAACATCACTAATCAACAGGGAAATGCAAATCAAAACCACGATAAGACAACACCTCACATCTGTTAATGGCTATTAAGAAGACAAGAGACAAGTGTTGGTGAGGATGTGGAGGAAAGGGAACCCTTGTGCACTGTTGGTGGGGATGCAAATTGGTTCAGTAACTATGGAAACCATAAGGAGGCTCCTAAAAAATTAAAAATAGAACTATAATTTACTCCAACAATTTCACTTTTGGATATAGGAATCAAAATTACTATCTTGAAGGGATATCTGCATTTACATGTTCATTGCACCATTATTTACAACAATCAAGACATGAAAACAATCTCAGTGCTTATTGATGGATGAATTGTTAACAAAAAAGAAAAGAAAGAAAGAAAGAAAGAAAGAAAGAAAGAAAGAAAGAAAGAAAGAAAGAAAGAAATCATAGATACAGAGAACAGATTGGTGGTTGCCAGAGATGGGGCGGTAGGGGTCGGCAAATGGATAAAGGAAGGCAAAAGGTACGAACTTCCATTTATAAAATAAGTAAGTTCTGGAAATGTAATGCACAGTGTAGTGACTATAGTTGAAAATACACTATTTTATATTTGAAAGTTGCTAAGAGAATAGATCTTAAAAGTGCTCATCACAAAAAGAATGAAATTGTGAAAGATGATAGATATTAACAAAAATTATGTGGCAATCATTTCACAGTAGAGACATATATTAAATCATTATGTTGTATATCTAAAACTAATACAATGTTATATGTCAATCATATCACAATAAAACTGTGAAAAATAAATAAAAGATCCATAAAACCTATCATCTGTCAGTATCTGTACTGTAGTCATGTCTCTGCCTAGATGTGTGCTTGCCCAGATGTCTGAAAGGGTGCACTTGACTGCAATACAAATACCCAAACCACTCTGCAGAGCGGAATTTTGAATAATGCAATAATGAGGCAGATGATTGGTGAAGACTCCTTTAGATTTGTTGGGGCTCAGGGAAGTCTGCCCTAAGGTATGTCACAGTGACATATTGATTATCTTGAATTAAAGTAACTTAAGAAATAGCCAGTGCAAGAACACCCTGACTCCCCTTTGTTTCCAGGAAGCAGAAAATAAATCTCCCATGTGAAAAGTACCCTCCCTGCTAGAGAAGGTAAAGACACATCCTTATAGGCTGAAGCAGGAAATTCAGGGCCAAGGATGCCCATATAAGCAAACTTGTTACTTTTATTAATTTACTATTCCAGTCCAAATTCTGTTTAGAATTTCTTACTAATTGAAGTTCCCAAACATAAATTTTCTTTGTCCTATCAATTCCTCACAAATTTACTGTTTCTTTGTCTAAAAAGTATAAAAGCTGCCTGCTGGGGCACCTGGGTGGCTCACTCATTAAGCATCTGCCTCCGGCTCATGTCATGATCCCAGGGTCCTGGGATCAAGCCCCGCATCGGGCTCCCTGCTTGGCGGGAAGCCTACTTCTCCTTCTCCCGCTCCCCCTGCTTGTGTTCCTGCTCTCACTGTGTCTCTCTTTGTCAAATAAATAAAATATTAAAAAATAAAAAATAAAAGCAGCCTGCCTTGAACTCTTCTTATGTCCCATATTTATGAGATTGCTATATGTATGGATTAAATTTGATTTTCTCCTTTTATCTGTCCAATGTCAATTTAATTCTTAGACCAGCCAGAAGAATATTGAAAGATAAAGAAATTTTTTTCTCTCCAACAAGTTTTAAATCATAATTTAACCTAGACTAGGAAGGGAGTGGTTATTGACTGAAAAAAAAAAAATTGAGAACAGGCACAATTAGACTCAGGGCTCAAGTGATGTCATCAGCATCCCATCTCTCTCCCTCTCTCCATGCCTTGCTTAACTAATACTCTGTGCTGATATTATTTTCAGACAGACTCTTTGATATGGAAAATAAAAACAGAAAGCCAAAACTGAGTACTGGCACCTCCAGCCTTAGGTGGACCTCTCAGGTCATGCTGAATCTCCAAGTAGTAGCAGATGAGTTCAGAGAGATAATGGGTAGAGAGAGCAGATATTATATATGCAGCCTTGTAGGTCATTTCAGGGCCTCAGATGTAATTCTAAGTACATTGGGAAAGCATGAGAGGGTTTTAAGCACAGGTGAGAACAAAACTGTTGCATATGTTTAAGGACCCTTTTATCTGTCATGTTGAATCTGGATTGCTGGGTGGCAAGAATGCTTGAAGAATAATGATTGAGGAAGCCATTGCCACAGTTTGTGAGAGGGGACCACTTGGGCCAGGGTGATGATAGTGGAAATAGGTATGGACAAAATCAAGAAATAAATGTTTCCCAGAAGACTGATGGATTGACTATGCAATGCAAGGGATAGAAACAAACAATGGAAACCAGGATGACTAAAGTGGAGAAAAAAAAAGTTCTTGCCTATCTCTAATATTTCCCTCCTTCTTCAAAATCCTACAAAGCTCAGTGTCTAAACTATTAAACAGCAAGTGTACAGCCCTGGACTGGAGACAGGGAGGGAAGAGATCATGAAACCAGTGCTCCCAAGGGCTTTGCAATATAGGTGGAAAGGCAAAATTGAACGTTGCAGGCAATGAGTTTCATTGACATCTAGTTGGCTCTAAGTCAGCCTGAGGTAAGAATAAAGGAGAGCTGGGGTGGAGAGAAGTTTGGAGAATTTAGAAGATCTGAAAAAGCTCCATGGAGCAGAAGGGAAATGAGCTGAACCCATAAAGTTGGGAAAGTTTTGGATAGGTGGAGTAGGTCCTCAAGATAGAAAGGGTAGAGAGAGATGGGTCCTCAAGGTAGGAGGGAAAGATCAAGTAAAGGCTGGAATCAAGATAGAGGCTGGATTAATTTGCATTAAGAAAAGAGCTGGTGAAGTAGTTTGATGTGCATAAAGGATAAAAGCTCTAGAGTTAGACCTGGGTTTTCATCCCAGCTCAGACACAAGCCTAATCTGTGATCTGGGACAGTCTCCAAACACAGGAGAGTTTCAGCCAAAGAGGATAAAAATGTCCATCTTTAAAATAGCATAGGTAATGCTCTTGAAATGCGTGTGGAACTTAAGACCTCTGATCAATGCTGACTATTAATATTGGAAATATAGTGTAAGACAAATGTAAGAACATAGATTTTGGAGTTAGAAGTACCTGTTGACCACCAGAGTCATTGCTAACTATCCTGGGAAGCTTTAAGCTGGTGCGCTGGTTCAGGCAATAGAAAACTCACAAGACCTTTCAAACAGACTGAAATAAAATTCAAGAAATTAGATATACAGGTGTTAGAAGACAGATGGGAGAAAAAGTAGATACTAAGGTAACCTAGATATTCAGAACTTAAAAAGAACTGTTATTCCTAGTCTTTGGGGAACAAAATAGAAGTGGCATTACAGAATTCAGGAGTCAGAAAGAGGTACCATCTGTCAGGTGCTGAAAACTTTGAGGGTTTGCCAATTATCTGATTCTCAGAACTGTGGAGGTCTAACTCATACTAGGGTTAGGACATCTAAGAAAAAACTTGTGTCTTGGATCCTAAGACATCACATGTAGCTAATGCCCTGATTTGTGTCCTGAGAAGTACTAAGGAGGCCAAAGGTAAGGAGCTGCACTCATGGATTGCTGCTGCAAAATGACAATAGGAACCAGAATAGAGAGACCCTTCCCATCCTGCATTCTCCAGTCACATTCCAATGCCTCTCATTGTCAGGACCTAACTGAAAGTCAGCTGATAGGTATCTATAAAAATGTAGTTTGAAAACTTTCAGCCCTACCATTACAGAGCAGACTATGCAAGGGTGCTCTAGGTTGAGAGTTTGTAGTCAGCACAAGTAGTTTGTTTTCTTCTTTGTATCATGGGGATAATACCTTAGTTGCAAGAATTAGAAGTTGTTAAAAAGGAAACCACAGGCCCAAAATGTAGCCATTTGTCCTAGGCCACATCACCAAACCAGAGCATAATACCTAGTCTAATTACAGTTTCAACCTCCCCCAGAAATTGTAGTCTTCACTGGTCAGTCAGAAATTTTCTGGTCAGCACCATTTAGATGCTGTCACATGGGCCCTCCCCATCACTCAAAGGAATATGAGGTAATCCACCTAAAAAGATACTTTTGTCCCCAAAAGATGACTACATCTGAAATAATCCTTTTTTTTTCTGTTTATTACTTCCTTATCCTGCCTTTAATAACATTTTCCTTTATGTAGCCCTTTGGAGATGAGATGCTGCCCAATTCTTGAATTGACTTTTAAAGTCAATTAGATAAAAATTTACTAGGTTGAATTTGTGTTATTTAACAAGATAAAGCAAGTATAGCATCCAGCAGAATGCCTGGCCTGTGGTATAATCAATGGTATTATGATTGATCAACAATGCTTACATTTGAATAGCTATTTAGAATTTTCTAAAGCATGCTTACATCTATTCTCACATTTAATACTCAGAACCCTCCTGGGAAAAGAAATAAATTTGGACACTAATTCTCATATTACTGAATGATCTATCATAGCTGCTAACTCAGGAAATAAATGTGTAAGCCCTGGTGCATTGCCCTAGCCAACTGCCCCAACACAGGAAATCTTGAGGGGGCTGGACAAATCAAAAACACAGCTCCTGGCTGGGCTTGCCAACACTGTTGTTGAGCAAACTCTGATAAACGTGTTGTAAGAAAAACCAATAACTCAAGAGATGAAGGTTTGAAAAAGAGAAAGGGAAAAATTTATTTTGGGTGTCCACTGCTGGGGGGGGGGCAGTCTCAAGCTTTAACAACCAACCTCTCCACCTACATGATGGAGACCTAAAATTTATAAGGAGAGGTTCAAGGGGGTATGTGTTAGAGAGTAGGCAGAGAGCTTGTGTCATGAGTGGGGGTCTGTATGTGTCCAGCACATGATCATGGGCAGGGAAGGGGTCATATGGGGGGTGGTCTTCTAGGCATTCTATTGCTATCAGGATTTTTCTGGCCTAGTGGTATTTCCAGTCATTGCAAAACACCTTCATCAATGCCTCAAGAAAGTGCAAGAAGAAATAAGTACGGTGGGTTTTAGTTAGAGCATAAGTTAAGCAGTATTGTCTCTTTCTGGTTTTAACTTTTGGGGTCTATAGTTAAACAAGAGGGCTCACTAACATTCAGATTTTATTTTGTTTGTTTGTTATTAGAACAACTCAGCAAAATAAAATTCCATGGTTTCACACATACATCATAGGCCAAAAAATAAATAACTAAACAGCAACTTCATAGACAAAAGGGGAAAAAAAGAAGCCTTTTATCTTTGGCCTTTTTAACCATCTCATACAAACCAACTACTTATAGTACAGCTAAGTACATACAAAAATTTTACTGGAATGCTCGGAATAAGATTTTTTGTTGTTGTTGGTTTTGCTTTTTTTACAAGTTTTTTTTTTCTTCTTCTTCTTCTTATTTGAGGTTATAATGAACATGGTCACACCACAAGTAAAGTAAGAAACAAGACAGAGAATGCTCTGAAGGCTAGTTTGATCATCCAAGATAATTAAAAATGGCAGACCACTAACAATGTGTACAAAGATACAAAATGTAAATAAAAAATAGAAACACATTTTCTTTTTAAAGTACTTTTAAGAAAAAGAGCAAGACCTTGGAAATTTGGGTTCTTTTTCCTCCCCCATTGCAGATTCTCATTATGGTTTAGGGTGGCAGGGTGCGTGTGTCCCCTGCCGTGGCACTGGCCGCATGGGGCGGCCCGGCAGGACTGTCCATTCCAAGGTGGACTGCATTTAGATTCTGACATGGGAAGGGGAGGGTGAGTATGTCACAGAAGTGTTTGTTTTTGTTAAGTGTAACTTTTCGGTTTTTTGCTGTCTAGTCATCCTCATCAGTCTGCTTCTTGGTGTGGACATCGTTATCCTCATCATCTTCACCTGCCCGTGTGCCCGTAGCTGTCTCACCCTCCTGGTCTTCCTCTCTACCCTCTTCCTCACCATCGCCTTCCTTCTCTTATTCTTCCTCCGTTTGCTCCTCCCTTCTTCCTCTTCTTCATCTTCCTTTTTGTCAGCCTCCTGCTCCCCATTTTCCTCTTGAGCATTCCCATCAGCATGCATGTCTCTTCCATTCTCACCCCTGCACAACTTCCTTTTTCTCCTGTAAGTCCTTGGTGGTGATTTCAGAGCTGGTGTCCACGGCTGTGTCTGACATGATAGGACAAGCCAGTAACCAGATGTAGCAGATTAAAAGGAAAGCAGGAGTTGGAGGACTCTGATGATGAAGCTGCTGGAGTCTGCAGTGGAGGTGGTTGCAGTGAGTGAGGAGCTGGACTGGAAACAATGCAACGTTGCTGTTTCAGAGCAGCCAGTGGGGTCAGATACGTTTTAAATTATGATGTCCTTCCACAGATGAAGGGATAAAGAAGATGTGGTATATGTATACAATGGAATATTATGCAGCCATCAAAAGGAATGAGATCTTGCCATTTGCAACGATGTGGATGGAACTGGAGGGTGTTAAGCTGAACAAAATAAGTCAATCAGAGAAAGACATGTATCATATGACCTCACTGATATGAGGAATTCTTAATCTCAGGAAACAAACTGAGGGTTGCTGGAGTGGGGGGGGATGGGTGGGATGGGGTGGCTGGACATTGGGGAGGGTATGTGCTATGGTGAGTGCTGTGAATTGTGCAAGACTGTTGAATCACATATCTGTACCTCTGAAACAAATAATGCAATATGTGTTAAGAAAAAGAAGAAGAAGAAGAAGAAGATAGCAGGAGGGGAAGAATGAAGGTGGGGAAATCGGAGGGGGAGACGAACCATGAGAGACGATGGACTCTGAAAAACAAACTAGGGTTCTAGAGGGGAGGGGGGTGGGAGGATGGGTTAGCCTGGTGATGGGTATTAAAGAGGGCGCATTCTTCATGGAGCACTGGGTGTTATGCACAAACAATGAATCATGGAACACTACATCAAAAACTAATGATGTAATGTATGGTGATTAACATAACAATTAAAAATTAAAAAAAATAAATGATGATGTCCTCCCTGGTGCTCTGGAACTCAGACCCTAGGAAAGAGGATTTCCTCATATAGGTAATAAATGTCAGTAGGAATAAGGGCTATTCCTCTCCAGAGTGAAATATAAATCTGCCTTTATCTGCATAGCCTGCTCTCACTAAGGGCCTCTCCTTTATCTTCCCCCAAATTAGAACATCATCCTTTGATTAAATCAATTACAAGTAACCTTGAAAAGCTAAGATATTGAGCTACTATTATCTTCTAAAAAGAAAAAGCTCCACAAATTTATATATTTTATAAAATACGTTGTCATAAACATGGATCAGGTAAGTTTTGCTACAGAAGTGGAAACTAGATCTGGAGCTTGTGGTATTGTGTGAGAAGGTAAACTTGAAAGTGGTGTTACTGTAGTAGATTCACAGGCTGGCAGAGTATAGCATAAAGCCAAAGGCATCAAGAGACGATAAGAAGGAGCCTCCAAAGAAACTCAATAGTTCCCTAATAGGAGGAGCAAGCTCTGGAGACAAGCTCTGCCATTTCATTGATTGGAGCCAAACTTGTTTCAGGACTGAGTGACTCTTAAAATACCAGGCTGGGTCTGGATTTGACAGAAACTAAATCTAAGGAAGATATAATCTTCAATGTTTGTTTGCTTGTTCTCTCCTGGAAATTTCTAAATGCAGCTCTGTATAACAAACCTGGAATATTGAGTTGAAACTTTGTGCTTGCAAAAACTCACATCTCTCTCTTGGGAACCTTGGAATGAGGCCTTTGTGTGTGTGTGAGAGAGAGAGAGAGAGTTGTGGAGTGGGAAAGAGGAGGGGATGTGAAAGAAGGCAAAGGACAGGAACCATTTGTGATTTTTCCCTCTTTCCTCTTTTCTCTTAGCTATTGTAGGTATCATGGAGGAAGAATTTCCTCTGCCCTTTAAGTTCTCTCTAGATGGACTAAGAATCAACTTAACATGAGACAGATTAACAGGAGAAAATCAAATTTAATAGCATAAGTACAGGGAATCCACACAGACATGAAATTCTAGATTGTCAGGCAACATGTTGCTTATATGAGCTAAGGAGAGGGGTAGGGGTCTGAGGATACAAAGGTGAGAAAGACCATTAACAGGAAGGTGAGAAGAGATGTTTGGAAAACAAAGATTGCTCTATGATGTAGATAATTTTCTTAGGTAAAGAGGAATCTCTGTTAATAGCTCTTCCTGGTATAAGCAAGCAGTTGAGGATATGGTAAAGAGGTATTCCTGAATCTTCAGGGTTTTTTTGTTTTTAAACTCAAAATAACATTCATGCCAAAGTGGCCCATCTTGGGGTGACCTGCTCCTACATAGGGGAAGATAAATAATTTTTTCTCTACCTTTCTAGGTTCTTGTTTGAGATCCCGCCTCACCCCACCCCTTTTAAAAACAAAACAAAACAGCTTTACAGGAGAAAAACCAACAAAAGTTTAATAACATGTACCCCCTATGTACATGGGAGAGACCCAGGAAAACTGAGCAACTTTCTGAAATGGTGGCATAAGCCACCACTTCAAACACCATCTCTAGTTAAAAAAAAAAAAAATGTTGGAGGTAGGGAACCAGTTATGGGAGGCTACCAGGAAAAGCACAGTAAACAAGGGTAAATTGTTACACAGATTTAGGCCCTTGCCTTCACTACTGATAAGACTTTCTAGAGATTTAGTCATCCTTCTCTTCCTGGTACAGGCAGAGGGACACCCTTGCAAATAAATATTTTTCTTATAAGTGTAAAAGTCCTTTACAAAAGGGTAACTTAGTTTTCAGAGCTTTGTTTGTGTCTGCTACTTCTTAAAAAAAATAACTAACTCAAGATGATTCTTATGTCAAAGAAGCATATTTTGGGTTGGCAAATTCTGCTCTCCTTCAAGAGATACCCAAGAAAACTGTGTAAGTCTCTGAAATGGCTCAAGCCACACCATAAACAGCATCTTTGGGTAAAAACAAAAGAAATATTTGGGTGGGGGAGTGTAAGGCCAATTAAGGGAGGTTATAAGGAAAGCACAGTAAACAAGGGTAAGGTTGTTGTACAGATTTAAGTCATTGCCTTTACTGTGGACAAGATTCTCTTGTGATTTAGAGTCTTCCTTTTCTTCTTGGTAAAAAGAGAGGGAGACACCCTTACAAATGGAGATTTCCCTTATAAATGTAAATTTATCTTACAAAAGTATAACTTCTAATCAGTTTTCAAAGCTTCTCTGGTGTCTGTTATTATTTATTAAATGATGTACAATGGAATATTACTCAGCCATCAGAAAGGATGAATACCCATCATTTGCATCGACATGGATGGAACTGGAGGAGATTATGCTAAGTGAAATAAGACAAGCAGAGAAAGACAATTATCATATGGTTTCACTCATATGTGGAACATAAGGAATAGCACAGAGGACATTAGGGGAAGGAAGGGAAAACTGAAGGGGGGGAAATCAGAGGGGGAGATGAACCTTGAGAGACTATGGACTCCGGGAAACAATCTGAGGGTTTCAGAGGGGAGGGGGGTGGGGGGATGGGTTAGCCCAGTGATGCGTATTAAGGAGAGCATGTATTGTAACGAGCACTGGGTGTTATACACAAACAATGAATCATGGAACACTACATCAAAAACTTATGAAGTACTGTATGGTGACTAACATAATAAATAAATAAATAAATTAATTAATTAATTAAAAATAAATAAATATCTGCATGATAGGTAACATGGTATGAACTAATCTGATCCTAAATTAAATTCATGGAGGAAAAAGAACAATAGGATTAATAATAAATTGCTTAATAATAATAAACAAAAAATGATGTAATAGTTTATTTTTTTCTTGTTTCTTTTTCTGTTTGTTTTTTTCAACTTTTGTTATTTAAAAGTAACCAGCTCAATATACTCCTTATTCAAAAAGGCAAATCCTGGGGTGGCAAGTTCTGCTCCCCTTCACTGCCTCTATGTTATTGTCTCTAGTCAGTGTCCATTCAGAAAATGTTATGGGGCACCTGGGTGGCTCAGTCAGGTAAGCAACCAACTCTTAGCTCAGCTCAGGTCTTGATCTCATCAAGGTAGTGAGTTCAGGCCCTGCATTGGGCTCCATGCTGGGTGTGGAACCTACTTTTAAAAAAAATGAACTTCAATAACATATTTGGGGTGCCTGGTGGCTCAGTCAGTTGAGCATCTAACTCTTGATTTTGGCTCAGGTCATGATCTCAGGGTCTTGAGATCAAGCCCCATGTTGGGCTCTGCAGTGGGCATGGACCTTGCTTAAGATTTTCTCTCTCCCTCTACCTCTACCCTTCTTCCCTGCTCACACTCTCTCTCTAAAAAAAAAAAAAAAAAAAAAAAAAAAAAAAAAAAAAAATTATATGCTATTATATGGGGGAATTCCCAAAGAGCAAGCTCCAGTGGGTTCCTAACACACAGCTCTCAAGCTGGGCTCAGGCTGCAAAATTTGACAGAGCAAGAGGATCATAAATAGGATTGTCAGGTGGATAGCTCTAAAGGATTACTCTCAGTCCTATTTGCTGGGAATTAGTGCTCCCAGAAGCAATGGAGGGTCACTTTTCCACTTGTGGTTTACATGAAAAAAAAAAAAATAGTTGGACGCTGTCCTCTGAGGGATTCCCTGACCACTCTTGAGACCGCTGGCCAGAGTCTATATGGAAGGGACAGCTGACTGTACATATTTAGAGTGATATCCTAGGCATTGGGAATACATGAAGAAAGACCACAAGTTATATGCAGTCTATGGTTTTGTTTTCCCAAGAGTTCTTTTGGGATTGGTTTAGAGCAGGGGCTTGACCCTATTGAAAGTTAGTTTGGCAAAAGAATGGAACCAAACCTATGCCCATCTAAGGAACTAATGAAATAATAAACTAGTTGAATAAGCCATATACATTCACAGAATGGGGTATTATTTAGCTATAAAAAGGGATGGATATCTTCATATAGAAAATATCTTTATATACTTTCATCTTCAGGTTAAATGTTAAGTAAAATGAAGCAGAATAGAAAATTATGTGTAAAGCAGGCAACCATTTCCCCAAGAAAAATATGAATAATAAAAACATATAAATTTTTCTTATTTTAAAAAAGGCATAAACTATATTTTAAGAATTATTTATCTATGATTCAAGGAACAGAATATTTTGGAAGGCACCTAGAGAAACTAGACTTTTATGCATATTTTTTAATATCCCTAAAATTAAAATCAAATTAATTAATTTAACTGTATATATAGTTGGTGAAAAATCACAAAGAGAGGGCATATTACAAGTGACCTTAAAAACATACTAATTGGATTGAATATCCCTAATTTTCTTAAAGATTTGATTCTTAAGGATTAAAAAGACCACTCTTTCCACCCCCAAAATATCCTTAAAAGGCACTCTATAATCATTTTTGTTGCATAGTGGTGGTATTCTTTTTTTTTAATTAAGAAAATAATATTGAGTGATTATCAAGAACAAATTATGTTGTGGAAGACAGGCAAAAAGTTAGAAGCCTGAGGAAAATTTTATGAAAAACAAACTGGGGTCATTAGTTATTTAATAAAGAGGAAAAGATTAAGCTAACAAATAAGAACCTTGGAGATGATGTAAATATAAATATTGCCATTAGAACCCAAGAAAGTGAAATTTAGTGGTAAAGTGTTTGTTTGTTTGTTTGTTTTTAATTATGAAAAGATTTCAACTTTACAGAAAAGTAGAGAATAGTATAGCAAACAACCATGTATTTACAACTTAAATTTAATAGTAATGCTTTATTGTATTGCTTTCTCTCTCTCCCTTTCTCTCTCTTTCTCTCTCTCTTTGCAAATATATTTTAAAATAAAGATATCATTACATTTTACTCTGAAATAAGGTAGTATGCTTCTCTAAAAAAAATCAAGACTTACACAAATACAAATTTTACTGTTGGGATCTGAGAACCCCTAGAAGACATGCCTGAAGGCTTTAGTTTGGAGACTCAGGTGTGCAAGTTATGAACTCTAGCATGAACTTCTAGCATGAACTTCTAGCTATGAACTCTAACTCTAGTTTGGGATAGTAAAGGGGATTTTTAAAAGTTGTTTAAAAGATTTAGAAATGGAAAAATACTGATCTGAATGCAAGGACCTGGAAAAGAGACAGAGATATCTAAATCATATGCTATTTGGTGTATGATTTAACCATTTTTCCTATCTCCCACAATGTCTTAATTTAAATTTGCATATTTTTAAATTTAGATGTAATTGACATATGGCACTATATTAGTGTCAGATGTATACCACTATGATTCAATGTGTATATATTGCAGAATGATCACCATGAAAGTCTAGTTAACTTCAATCACCATACATAGTTATAGTTTTTTTCTTGAGATGAGAACTTTTAGAATTTACTCTTAACAACTTTCACATATACAATACATTATTGTAAACCATAGTTACCATGCTGTATGTTACATCCTTTTGACTTATTTATTTTATAACTGGAAGTTTATATCTTTTGACATCCTTTACCCATTTTGTCTACCGCCACTGCCTGCCTCTGTCAACTACCAATCTGTTCTCTGTACTTATGAGTGTTCTTATTTTCTTTTTAGGTTCCACATATAAGTGAAATCATATGGTGTTCGTCATTTTCAGTCTGACTTATTTTATTCAGCATAACGTCCTCAAAGTCCATCCATATTGTCACAAAGGACAAGAGTTCCTCCTTTTTTATGACTGAATAATATTCCATGTGAGATATATATATCTCACAATTTCTTTATCCATTCATTTGTCAGTGGACACTTAGGTTGCCTCCATGTCTTGCCTATGGTAATTACTGCTGCAATAAACATGGAGGTGCATATCTTTTTGAGTTAATGTTTTTATTTCCTTCAGATACATATCCAGAAGTGGAATTGCTGGATCATATGGTAGTTCTATTTTTAATTTTTTGAGGAAACTTCATACTGTTTTCCTTAGTGGCTACACCAATTTACATTCTCACCAACAGTGCATGAGGGTTCCCTTTCCTCCACATCCTTGCCAACACTTTTTACTTATTACCTTTTTGATGGTAGTCATTCTCACAGGTGTGAGGTAATATCTCATTATGGTTTTGATTTACATTTCTCTGATGATTAGTAATGTTGAGCACCTTTCCATGTACCTGTTGGTCATCTATTGTCTTCTTTGAAAGACAGAAATGTCTATTCACTTCTTCTGCCCATCTTTTAATCAGATTTTTTCTTTGCTATTGAGTTGTATGAGTTCTTTATATGTGTTGTATATGACCCTCTCATCAGATATATGGTGTACAAATATTTTTTTTTTTCCATTCAGGAATTTGCCTTTTTATTTGGTTGATGTAGTGATGGTATACTTATTTTGAGATGGTTTTGATTGTATTTAAAGGGGAAATTAATAAATTAAGCTGATGTCACTGAAAGCCAGGAATTCCAGTGAGGGAGAAAGATTTAAAGATGTAGCATTGAATAAGGCTAAATAAAAATCCAGTAGTTATAAATCTGAATCGGGATTACCAACATGAATATATGATTTATTTTATCTTTAAACCAATATATATTATCTATAAATGCTTGGACACAATGTTCATCTTATTGACAGTGGGCACATAACAGTTCCCAGGGAAAGTTATCAGGGTTGCTTAAAGTTATAACTGGAAATATACCGAATGAACCTAGAACATCTTACCATACTAGAAAGCAAGGAGTTTGTTAGATTATAGTCCTGTTAACAGACTCAGAATCAACTAAAAGAGGCTCCCACTGGTCAAAGAAGGGATAACTTGAGAACCAATAAAGTCATTAACTTCAATCGGTAGAAAAAATTTATGTTTATGAGTCCAAAATGTTATTAAAACAAAAATAATGCCTTGGTTAATAATGTTATTAGAGTAACATTGTTGGCAAAAAATTTGTAAATAAATTCATCATATTAAAAACTATAAAGAGAAATATGTAAACACTAACTTGCCTTTCCTATACAAACTTCAACTGAAGAAAATCTAACAGTTTATGAAGGTAAATTTATCTTCATAGAACTATCCCAGCTAGTTAATAAAAATGGAATGACAGAATTAGAATATCACATTTTGGCAACTCCCTAACAAAATAATGAATCAAAACTGCAATCACTAATGACTGCTAACATTTTTTTAAAAGATATTATATACTTTCTGATAGAAGTACACAATAGAACCTAGAAAATATTTTTGCCCAAAACTTAAACCTGAATTTAAACATTTAGATATTATTTACAGCATATATAGGAGATAGAAGAAGCTATATATTATCAATAACACAGGAATACAGTCAGTAAAATCCATAATATGGGAAATTTCACACTGAAAAACAATTCCTTTCTTATTTAACAACAACAACAACAAAATGCAAGGAAAAAAGATAGAGGAAGCAACCTGTACATTAAAATTTTAACAAATACATCAATGAAATTTCAGCATATGAATCTTATATGGATCTTTTTTAAAGTGCTTTTTTTGTATTTTAATTCCAGTTAACATACAGTGTTAATTAGTTTCAGATGTGCAATATAGTGATTCAACAATTGTATACATTACTTGGTGCTCATCATGACAAGTGCACTCCTTAATCTCCATCACCTATTTAACCCACCCACCCCCACCCACCTTCCCTCTCCTAACCATCAGTTTGTTCTTTATAGTTAAGAGTCTGTTTTTTAGTTTGTCTCTCTCCCTTTTTTCCTTTGCTCATTTGTCTTGATTCTTACATGCCACATATGACTGAAATCATACTGTATTTGTCTCTCTCTGACTGACTGACTTCATTTAGCATTATACCCTCTGGCTCCATCCATGTTGTTGCAAATGGCAAGATTTCATTCTTTCTTACGGCTGAATAATATCCGATGAATAATAATTGCATCGGATATATAAGACCCAGTGTCTTAACACAATATTCAACACTGGTTGACACAAATATGACTCTAATATCCAACCATAATCAAGATTTCATTCTTTCTTATGGCTGAATAATATCTGAGATATATATATATAAAATATATATGTGTGTGTGTATATATATATTATGAGTGTGTGTGTGTGTATATATATGTGTATATATATATATAGTATGAGTGTGTGTATATATATATGTGTATATATATATATAGTATGAGTGTGTGTATATATGTGTATATATATATATATAGTATGAGTGTGTGTGTTAATCTGTATGTGTATATATATAGTATGAGTGTGTGTGTATATCTGTATGTGTATATATATATATATATATAGTATGAGTGTGTGTGTATATCTGTATGTGTATATATATAGTATGAGTGTGTGTGTATATCTGTATGTGTATATATATATATATAGTATGAGTGTGTGTGTATATCTGTATGTGTATATATATATAGTATGAGTGTGTGTGTATATCTGTATGTGTATATATATATAGTATGAGTGTGTGTGTATATATGTATATATACACACACATATACCATACCTTCTTTATCCATTCATCTATTGATGGATACTTAGGCTGCTCCCATTATTTGGCTATTGTAAATAATGCTGCAATAAACATAAGAGTGCATGAGTCACTTAGAATTAGTGTTTTTGTATTTTTTAGGTAAATACCCAGTAGTGAGATTACTGGGTTGTAGGATAGTTCTATTTTGAACTTTTTGAGGAAACTCCATATTATTTTCCACAGTGGCTGTACAAGTTTGCATTCCCACTAATGGTTCACAAGGATTCCTTTTTCTCCATATCCTCACCAACACTTGTTGTTTCTTGTGTTTTGATTTTAGCCATTCTGACAGGTGTGAGATGATACCTTGATTTGAAGAAATAAGCATGTAAAATTGAATTTATTTAAAAAATATTATTTAAGATATCGTTTTTTAAAGTATGGTAATAATATTACAGTTATATTTTAAAACAATGTGAATGTGAAATTTGAATATAAATCATATATTAGATAATTACAAAATTAAATGTTGAGTTGGGTCACTGAATTTAGTAAGAATATTCTTATTTTTAGAAGATAGTTGCTAAAATACTTATGGTGAAATATCAAGATGTATACAAGTTACTTTCAGGTGGTTTAGCAAAACAAGAAAAGAAAAATATGACTGCTAATATGGCACATTTGTAACATTTTGAACATGCATCAAAGACTTGGTCCCTGGCCTTTCAGTAGGAAAGACAGGTAGTCCAGTTATGAGAGATGTGGTAAGATCACTTCACTCTGCCTCTCCAATTAGTGTAGCTATAAAAACCTGGAAAGAATTCATGGAGCTATTCTGAGAGGTAAATAGTAACAAGGTGATTGGAGGAAAAGATCAAAATTTAAACTAACATCAAACTGATGGTTAGTTTTTTTTACCTATTATTTCCTTCCAACATCCCTCATTCAGGTCATTCTGTGTCTCTAAATACAGTCTTCAGCTTAAAATCTAATTTGTCTGATATAAGAATTGCTACCCCCACTTTCTTTTGAGGTCCGTTGGCATGATAGATGGATCTCCATCCCTTCACTTTCAGTCTGGATGTATCTTTAGGTTCAAAATGAGTCTCTTCTAGACAGCATATGGATGGGTCCTGTCTTTTTATCCAATCTGCAACCCTGTGCCATTTTATGGGAGCATTTAGGCCCTTCACATTGAGAGTGATTATTGAAAGATATGAATTTATTGTCATCATGTTGCCTGTGAAGTCCTTGTTCCTATAGATTGTCTCTGTAAATTTCTGTTCCATATGCTTCTTGGAGTCTTTCTCCTTTTATAGAACCTCCCTTAATATTTCTTTCAGGGCTGGCTTAGTGGTCACATATTCTTGCAGTTTCTGCCAGTCCTGGAAGCTCTGTGTCTCTCCATCCATTCTAAATGACAGCCTTGCTGGATAAAGTATTCTTGGCTGCATGTTCTTCTCATTTAGTACCCTGAATATGTCTTGCCAGCCCTTTCTGGCTTGTGGGTAGGTCTGATGTTATTCTGATGTTCCTCCCTCTGTACATAAGGAATCTCTTCCCTCTAACTGCCCTTAAGATGGTTTCCTTGGTTCTAAGATTTGTGAGTTTTACTATTACATGCCAGGGCATTGGTCTGTTTTCCTTGATCTTGGGAGGGGTCCTCTCTGCCTCTAGGACATGAATGTTTGTTTCATTCCCCAGATTAAGGAAGTTCTCAGCTACGATTTGCTCAAATACATCTTCTAATCCTCTCTCTCTCTCCACCGCCTCAGGGATCCCAATAATTCTGACACTGGAATGTTTCATGTTGTCATTTGTTTCTCTAATTCTGTTTTCATGGATTTTAAGCTGTTTGTTCCAGACCTCCTCCTGTTCCTTCCTATCAGTTTGTCTTATAGATCACTAATTCATTCTTCTGCCTTGTTTACCTTAGCTGTTAGAGTATCTAGATTAGATTGGATCTCATTGATAGCATTTTTATGTTCTGCCAGTTCAGCTTTCATTTCTGCCCTTAGAGACTCTATGTTGCCATTAATCGATTTCTCCATTCTAGCTGTTGTCTTCATAACTGTTACCCTGAAGTTCATTTCTGACATATTGGTTATATCTGTATCCATTTGTAAATCTGTGGCAGAAGTCACAATCTCTGAGTCTTTCCTATTTTGGGGGTTCCTCTTCCTAGTCATTCTGTTGACGGGTGGTTGAGGGAATGTATAGAGTCCAGATTATTGACCACAACCCAAGCAAGATGCATTTGTTTTGTAGGGACCTTAGGGTTGTCTGCCTCTTGTTCTCCCAGCCTGTCTTCTGAGGGAGGGCCCGTTGCACTGTTGCTCAGGCAAACCTGTTTGGGCAGAGTTGTCCTGCCCCCTGTGCAGGGGGATGGGCTCAGTGACAACAGGTTTTTTGGGGCTTTTATTCTCTGGAGGCTTTCTCTGGCGGCTTTCCAAGTCTCTTCCAAGAATCAGAGCAGAAGAGACCATTTCCAAGCCTCTGCCTCTAACAGAGAGATCGCAGTTTGTTCTTCAGTGAGCTCTCCAGGCCACACTGTCTCCATTTCTGTCTGTGCTGCTATAAACTGCAGCGTCCTGGGTTGTGCGCCCCTCAGCAGCACTGCCATTGCTCACCTCCAGGTCAGGGAATGTCTCTGGCCTTCGTGCTTCTACAACCGCCAGCCGCCCCCAGTTCGCTCGCGCGGCCCTGCCGCTCCGAGTTTCAGTCCAGTGGGGCTACCCTAAAGTCCTTTTCCCATTGCTACCGGTCTGCGAGTCTGTGCCCCATCCCCAGTGCAGGAAGCTTTTGTGCTCTAGCAGTGCAGGATTCCGACGGCTCCCTCCCCTTCTGTTTATCTTCTGATTTCTGCCTGGGGAATCATGACTCCCCACTTCATACTTTGAAACCAACCACCTGCAATATTCTGTTTGTAGAGATCCAGATCTATCTTCTTACATCTCAGGCTGATTTTGTGGGTGCTCAGAGTGGTCTGGTAGATATCCAGCTCAATTCAGAGGACCAGTTGGAATAGGGTCCCCTACTCCTCTGCCATCTTTCCACCTCTGCCTCAATAATATCTTCTTATAGTGGGTTGGTTTGAATAGGAATCCTCAGTCCACACTGCGTTTTATTATGTTACTTAACTATCTTTTGTTTTGTAACATCCCACTCTACATTTTTGAAGTTATTGACTAGGGTATTTTGCCTATAAATTGTCCCATGTTATGAATTTGGCCAATTGTTTCATTGTGATTGTAAACTAGTAACACCTCCACCTCAATAATATCTTCTTATAGTGGGTTGGTTTGAAAAGGAATCTTCAGTCCACACTGCGTTTTATTATGTTACTTAAATATCTTTTATTTTGTAACATGCCACTCTACATTTTTGAAGTTATTGACTAGGGTATTTTCCCTATAAATTGTCCCATGTTATGAACTTGGCTGATTGCTTCATTGTGATTGTCACACTGGCCTTGTAAACTAGTAATTAGATCTAGAACCTTGGTTAGATTTAGGTTTTATTTCAAAGACAAAAATACTTTATAGTTGGCACTGAACACTTCCTATTGCATTATATCGTAAGTCATGTACAATCTAGTTATTCCACATTTAGTAATTCAAGATTGATCAGTGGCTTAAGTAGTGTCAGTTTAATTTCTATTATAGGCAATCTATTCTATAGGGTATTTTTTATTATCAAATCCTCCATTGAATTTCTGCTTAATGATCTTGGCATATACTGATGATCACTGTGTATATCCATTATTTAATTAATGGTTGAGAAAATTTTGATTTTTAAAAATCAGTCACTTTCTTTTGCTCCTTTTTTTTTGGAAAAAAAAAGAATAATTTTCCTCATAAAGTATTTGGACATGCTACAATACAGTTTATTCAAAAAAGGCAAAATAGTGAAGATACATAATTATTTATATTGGTTGATCAACATTCAGAGTAATGAGTTGGTGCACTAGCTACCTCTAGCATGAAATAATATTTTTAAAAAATTATTTTATGAACTCATGAATTTGTATATATTTTATTGTTTCAATCTGTGGCAGTAATTTTCTTTTTGATTCTCAAATGGTCTCATTTTAGGCCAATGGGAGCCCTGTTAATGGTAGACTGCTGTTTCTTTCTCACATGACATCTTATTTTATGAGACAAAAATACTTCCTAGGATTATCTTGTACATTTTCAAAAATACTTCCTAGGATTATCTTGTACATTTTCACAATGTACAAGATTAGTGGGAAAAACATTTAGAGGTTAGAATATAGGTATCAGGAGTATACAGTGTTATTTAATCTTCAAAATGATTCTGAAATCTACTTATAATATCCAATTTTAGTAAAGATTCTGAGGCTTAGAGAAGTTGATAAACACAATCAAGGTCATAGAATTATTTAGTGGCAGAACTCAAAACTTCTATGCGTGCTATGGCAGAGTACACAATACAGAGTCGAGAGATTTGTAATTTGTAATCTAATTGATAAGAAATGAAATGATTCAAGTGCATCATGAGATGACTAGGAATCACAGATTGGATTTCATGGCAATAGAAATATGGTTACTGGCATAAACTATAAAAGTAGAGATGGTAGGGGAGTCTGGATGGCTCAGTCGGTTAAGCGTCTGCCTTTCGTTCAAGTCATGATCTCAGGTTCCTGGGATCGAGCCGGCATCAGGCTCCCTGCTCAGTGGGGAGTCTGCTTCTCCCTCTCCCTCTGACCCTCCTCCCCAATTGCACTCTCTCTCTCTCTCTCTCAAATAAATAAATAAAAATCTTAAAAAAAAAATGTAGAGATGGTATTTGAAGAGTGGGCTTATGCCCTATTGGTAGAATAACTTGTGAGAGAGAAACACCAATATCCCTGGTGTCTTAGTTTGAATGATCCTAAAAACAGCACCTGAGATAAAAATTTGTGTGATAATGGTTTATTTGGGGTGCTAGGAAGTTGAAGTAAGGAAACAGAGTGAGGTAGGAGAGAATAAAGGCTAATAAAGGGTACATTATCAAAGTTGCTGCAGAGTTTCAAGGGTTCAATTCCACCTCTGAGAAGTGTACAGATTACTACCCAAACTGTTCATCCTGACATTGGTCCATGGACTTTCCTACATGTTTTGAATAATACCCTTTGAGCTTCTGGGCAGCACCCGGTTGTATGTAGGTCAGGCATAAGGAGAAAGTTTTAGAGAAGATCCTCAAGCAAAAAAACAAAGAATGGGTCTGCATTTAGGTTGGACTCTGTTGCTGTGCAGGCAACTATTTGCTACAACTGTACCTAAAATGACTTTGTGAGGATGTGGGTGGTCTTTGACCCGAGTTCTACGACCTTCTTCTATTCTGTCTTCTCTAGGTTGTCCTACCCTGTTCTTACTACTGCTCAGGGTTTCCTTGAACAGAGCAGCTTCAGAAGGGATAAGAGTGAGAGGACTGAATGGACGTGTGACACATATTTTCCAGGATAAATGTACCCTGTCTGTGAGCCTCCTTTGATCCCCTTTGGGAGGTGTAGTCCACAGAATAGGCCCATTCTTAGCTCTAATTGGAGATGAGGAGAGAAGGGAATGAGGGCTCTTCCTTCTTTCGTAAGGTCGTCTCTGTGTCTTCTAAAGATTCTGTTCCTATCTTCTTAGGTTTAGAGCACTCCATTTAAGTAGTAAAACAAGTAGAATTCTTAGGGGACAGAAAACAAACATTGAGCTTGTCTACACTAATCATACAGAAGAAAGAGAGGGAAACAAAATGGGAAAGGCCTGGTGAGGAAGAACAGTGAAGGCAGGTGAGCAAATGCCAACAGGAGATCTGAAAAATATATCTTCCCACGCCTTTCCTAGAAAAATCTCCACCAGCTGAGTGCCATGCTCCACGCTGCCCAGCATCCCCTAGCATTCTTCTTCTCCCTTCTTTTCTCCATACCATCCAGTCCTAATGTCTTATCAGCAACACTCCCAGCACTCCTCTTCACATCCAAAAAGAAAGAAGAAAATAATAAAGTCCTGAGCCCATTGAGAATGTTTTTTCTGGCAAAATGTCACTATGTCTATGCAGGAGTCTGTTGCTGTGTGTCTATGTGTGTATGAACAAGCTCAGGAGTCCTTGTTGTATATTCTTTTTCTATTAACAATTATAAACCTTATATGGTCTGTCACCATGTCTTTCATACACCCGAGACAGTACACAGTAACTCTGTAATAACAGTCATTTAATAATAATGACAATGATGATGATTGATGCTGCTGACTAATCCAGATATCTCCAGGGAAAGGACAGTCGCTCTTTTGAGAGAGAACAGAGCTAAGGAACTGCCAGAAAAGTTTGCATTTTCTAGCCAATTTATCAAGTTTCCATTTATGATTTTCTTCAAGCGTAACACAAATGAATTGCTTTCCTTTCTGAAAGAAAACAAATAAGAAAGTTAATTTATACATTTTTAACAGCACTCAATAAAAATCACTCTCATGTTTCAATGTGAACTAGTCACATTATAAATATTTGAAAATGTTTTTTGCATGGATAAATAATAAAGGGAAGCTTTGAGGAGAACTTATATTTTTAATATCACTCAAGGAACAATTCATAAATACCTATAATCTGTTCTCTGGCACTCATTGTCCAAAATCCATAGCAACTTCAACTTTATATGATATTATGGCTTTCTTTTGCCCTGACAGATCTTGTAATCACAATTACTACTTAACTCAAATTGTTTCAAGGTTCCAGACGAAACTAATATCATTAGGGGCACCTGGGTGGCTCATTTGGGTAAGTGTCTACCTTCGGCTCAGGTCATGATCTCAGGGTCCTGGGATTGAGCCCCGCATCAGGCTCCCTGCTCAGCGAGGAATCTGCTTACCCCTCACCCTCTGCTGCTCTCCCTGCTTGTGCTCTCTCTCTCTCTCTCTCTCTCTGCCAAATAAATAAATAAAATCTTTAAAAAAAAATACTGTCGTTACTAGTGACTACTGTTTCTTCAAGGAAGCAGCTCGTGGTGGTTCTTTTCAGCTAGGTTTTGTAAATTACTGTGAAATAGGTCCCTCCTGCCCCTGTTCCTTCTTCTGTGAGGCTGGCAAACAGCTGTTGCCTTCTTTCTCATTCTCAGGGCTTCATTTGGTAAGACACCATGGCAGCTCAGGCGGCTCCTATTATGATATTTTTTCTCCATTCAGATAAGTTCCACTCAGCATGAAAGAGTAAAGAAGCTGTATTTCAACCCCAGTCTGATGGGGGAGAGGTCCGTGGGGAGTGAGGGCAGCAGAGTGATTTCTTCTCAGAAAGTTTTTCCTCCGTCTAAAAATTTCTCACCAAGAATGGTTATTCATTTCTCTTTTAATTTGTATGTTCATTCAGTGTATGAATAATTATTTGCTAGGTATTTTTGGCATTATTCTTGGTGCTCAACTAACAATATATGAAATGATAAAAACAGGAATAAAGTGACTTCATTGTTTAAATGCAAATCCAATGATACCGAAAACACTGTCCATAAAATAAACTAAAAATTAGACTTTATCAAAATTGAAAATTATTTGTCTGTGAAAGATACTGTTAAGAGAATGAAAATCACCCGCTGTGTCGGCAGGAGAAGTTACTTTGCAAAGCACATATCTGATCAAAGACTTTTATTTAGAATTTATAAATAACACCTGAAATTCAACAATAAAATAAGCAAACAACTCCATTTTTTAAAATAAATAAAAGAACTGAATGGACACTTCACCAAAGAAGGTATGCAGATAGAAAATAAGCATAAGAAAAGATGTTCCACATAATTTGTTACAAGAGACATGAGCTACCACAACAGACCTATTATAATTGTTTGAAGAAAAAAAAATGACAATACCTCATTTGTTACTAGTGGGAGTTTAAAATACTACAGCCACTTTGAAATACAGTTTGGCAATTTCTTATAATATTAAATGTACACATCAACATACCAGCAATCTTAATACTGGCTATTTGTCCAAGTGCATTGAAAAACTACATCCACACAAAAACCTACATATGAATGTCTATAGCAACTTTACTCACAAATGCTAAAAACGGAAAACAATCATGATGTCCTTCAAAACATAAGCAGATAAACCAGTTCTAGTCCATTCATCATGTGGAATACTACTTAGCAGTAAAAAGAAAGGAATAGTTTATTCATGCAACAACACAGAGGACGCTTAGCTGCATTTTGCTAAATGGAATAAACCAAACCACAAAGGCTACATATTGTATGATTTCCTTTATATGTCATTCTGGAGAAGGTGGAACTATAAGAATAAAAAAACAGATCAGTGGTTGCCAGGGATTGAGGGAGCAGAGTGATTCACTGCAATAGGTCACATGGGGGTTTTTAGGTTATAGAACTATTTTAGCATGACTTATTGATATCTGTGAATACCTGGTTAGGATGTATATGTGTATTTTGTATCTCTGTCCACTGAGAAGGTCTAAGAACAGTGACACCCTAGTAACAGTGAGTATATCCACCATCCAGATTTTTGTTTCTAAGTATCATTTTACAGTAAAAGAAAAGGGTCCTTGGAGAAATGGCGATTGTAAGGAAGGGACATGAAAAATGCAGGATGACCCTAAAGTTATCAGGTAATGTCAGAAAGTAAGGAAGCGTTAAAAACATTATTGGAAATATGAACAAAATATGAATGAAGTTAATATTGTACTAATTCAATTTCTTAGTTTGGGCAATTATAACACAGTAATGTTGAGGAATTTGGGTAAAGGGTATACAGAATCTCTCTATACTACCTTTGCAATTGCAACTTTTCTATAATTGCATTAATCCTGGCAATCACCTGGCAATTGCCTGGCAAATCATCTTTCTTCCTCTCTTCCTGCTCCAACGTGAAGTTTCTGAGAATCATACACATGCATACGTACGTGTGTTTATGTGTTTGTATGCATGTGTTTATGGTGCAATCAAAGCCAGATGCATGGGCAGCACTGAGGGAGAACTAGAGCTGGACAAAAATGACCCCTCAGCTTTCATTCACGCTATTGAATTTCAGTGTGAATAAGCCAGGCAGAGGACAGGACACTACATCAGCAAGCTGGCCATCCCCTCCAGGCTGATGTGGCTATTAATTTGCACCTTTCAATCAACAGGTGATGTACCTACTGTAAGATCACTCCCACTTGCCTTTATCCATCTTGTTTATCAGAGCCTCATGCAAATAATTCTTGAAAGCCCTATTAAAATACAGATCTGCTGTCTAAACAAACCTCTAACATTTCAAGAAATCCCATGGAGGCATGAATAAACTCCCTGGAATAATGAAGCAGCACAATAACTTACTTTAATAAAACCAGCCTCTGAAAATAACATTGTTTCCTTTCCTCTTGTTATTTCATTTCCCTCCCCCTTCCCCACCCTCACCTCTTCTAACATTAGCAGTGAAGCTTGTGGGAGCTCTTCCTAGATCAGCCAGGGAAGCTGCAGAGACTTGAATAATTAAGTAAATAAACCCTGTTGATTTCTCCTCTCATCCTACCCACCTTCTCTCCTGGGGTCCTGGGTCAGGTCCTGTTTGACATCTTACTATCCCCTAACCAGGGAACCCACTTTGACTGACATTATACGAGGGATGGAAATGCAACTGAGGAGGTGCCTCCAGTGTGGGAGCTGAGCTGACAGGTGGTCATCAGGGGGAGAAAAGGTGGCAGAGCCAGCATGAACCTGAAGCAGCAGTTGGGGGAGGTGCAATTGGGAGAGAGAATCTCAATCAACATAACAGTCCTTCATTTAGAGAACAGGAGAGCTTCCTGAGGTGTTCAAACATAATAAAATTTTAAAATAAAAGTGGCTAGTCTTAACCCTTCTGCAACTGTTTCTGTGCAGTGACCCCTTGAGTCAACAGGATGAGTAAGCTTAGGGAGGCCTTCCAATGCTGGAACGATCAGCGCTCTAGTCCTGCCTAGATGTGAAGGTGAGGTCAGTGACTCTGAGATGAGGGGTACCTGATATTCCACAGGCTCTGCAGCGGCCCTTTGCCAGACCCCTGTATCTCTTCTTCTCTGACCAAAGGATGCATCCTCACTCCTTCAAACTCAGACACAGCTGTGTCTCTCTTCACAGAGAAATAAATATCTATTGTCTAGTGTTGATGGCCACACCCAGCTCAGTTTCAGCCTATAGCCCCTCTGTAGCCACTTTCCATCCAACCCTAACTTCAGAGCAGTATCCTTCATGCTCACTTCATCTGGTGCTCTTATTGCTAAAACCTAGACATGAACTAGGTATTCAAAAACCTGTAGGAAAGAGGAAGGGGTGGGGGGAGAGGAGGCAGCCTTACTACAGCTGTGCTCCTATTCTGGTACTGCACAGGCCCAGCCTCTGCCCCTTTCTTCCCCCCCAGGGGATAACTCCTGTCCCTGCCTTCAAGCTCAGTCCTTCCCCTCAGGCCTGATCTGAGACAAGACAGGTTTGCATTTTGTTAAAGATTTTTTTTTTTTTTTTCCTCCTCATTACAAAAGCAGTATATATTCATTGTAGAAAATACATTAAGTCAGATACGAGAAAAAAAAAAAGAAATGCATATTATACATAATCCCTTTACCCAGAAACAATCATTTTAACACTCCCAACTTACCAACTTTCCTAATAGATGCCCTGGGGATAAGATTTCTATGGTCAAATATGTTTGAGATACATGGTTCATGTCAGTATCTCTGAGGATTCCTGTGATGGACACCTGCTGGTCTGCATTTTCCAAATTTCTTTCACCACAGACATGCTTCCCCCATTTATTTTCTAATAATACTTGTTAATAAAACTTTTGTTCTATTTTGAGAAGTGTTGATATAGATCTACGTATACATACCTGTGTGTAGCATGTGTACATATGTGTATGTGTGCACACACATACACATATGCATATAATTATTTTAACCATACACACACAGATATATATATATTTAATATTATCATTAATAACATATAAATATTTTATCTTTTTTTAAAGATTTTATTTATTTATTCGTGTATGGGAGAGAGAGGGATCACAAGCAGGGGGAGTGGGAGTCAAGAAGCAGACTCCCTGCTGAGCAAGGAGCCAGATGTGGGACTCGATCCCAGGACCCCGGGATCGTGACCTGGGCCTAAGGCAGACGCTTAACGGACGGAGCCACACAGGCGCCCCTAAATATTTTATCTTTTAACCGGTAGATCCTTTAACCAAATAGATACTTGGCTTTAGCTACTGATTAAAATGGTACATATAGTGCTTTCTATAGCCCTTACCCAGATCCTGCCCCACCCAGGGAGCCCATCTTAGGGTTTGTTTTTATCCCTTTTCTGCTGTCCCTCCCTGCTCATATAAGGCTTGCGTGATAAGGGATGACATTTTTCCACAATTGCCCTGGTGAAGAGTTTGATGGAGGTGCCCTTGGCTAAGTCACCTTGAGCAGAGCAGCCTTTTCTCTAAATGCTTGCTGCCACTGGGGTCATCACCTGCAGCACATCATGCATCCCTGCTACCCCAGACGGAATACCTATAGACAGACTTTTCCCTCTTTTCCTGAGAGTTGCAACTTAAGAGAGCTCACCCACAACAGCAGAGGTTCCTCCACCTTGTAATGACCACCAAGGCTGCTGCTTGGGAGCATAACATACCTTATCAAAATCAAAGCCAGATCTCCCAAGGTGGGCCCTGGAAGGGAAACATTCCCATAGAAACAGTACATGTACTATTGGGTCAAATAAGATACATTTGAAGAACAAAGAGGAAGCAATTCTAACCAAAAATATATCTAATTTCAGATCCCTTCTTGCATAAACCAGAATTCTAGTGAAATACCCTCTCATATTCATGACCTCAAATGTGAGCAAACTTCTGAGAATGAGAGAGGTCAGTTTAGCTTAAGTGCATACATCTAACTTTCTCTTTCCCCTCCTCAAATTATAAGAAAAGATAAAAGAATCCATTGAATTAAAAATAATGACAATTATATCTTTGGGGGGTCTTTGATGCTTTAGATTGTGTTTTATTTTTGTAAATAATGAAAGTAGCTTGTTTTCTTTAAAGTTCTACCACTCATAATGTAGTAAGGGTTTGGGAGATAACTTGTTCCCTAGTTTAAATTTCCAAAATTCACCCACATGTCTTGATTTTCCCTCTTCACCTATACTTTTGGCAATGCAAAGATTAGCAGTATTTCCTTCTCTTCTCATCTTTCCTCCTGCCCACCTAGTGTGCCCTAGGATGCTAGACCTAGGATACCAAGCTAATATGAAGAACATTTGGCTTCTGGAGAAAAATCCATCTTTTGGGAATGCTCTTTGAAGCCTGCAGCCACTTCTAGAGGGACACAGGACTCTTGCTTGTTACTATCTGCCTCCTAGATAGTAAATTTTAGACTGCTGACCAGAGAGCAGAAGGCAGTGGAATGCACAAACCTGTTAGCCTTCCTTTCACTGCAGTGGCAGAAGACATGCCCAGTAAGGGCTCAGATCTCCATGGCTGCCATTTTGCCAGCATCCACCCCCACAAAGGCTGAGCTGCATCCTTATCATACCCCTGCCCTGCCTGGTCTCTTGTTCTGTCTTATGATTATTCCCTCTTGTCTTCTCCAGCTGTCTTCATGACATTAATGTTCTTGTAAGGGTTTGGACACCTTTTTATTAGAGGAGAATTATAATCCCCTGAACGGTATATTAGAAGTCCAGCCAATGTGAGCTATGAAAATATATTTTATCTGCATTTTGTTTTATTTACCTTGAAAATATAAGATACAACCCCAGAAGCTACACCTCGGTGGCCCTAGAAAACTTATTTTTGGGTTGCCTTACTTCAGGTTTCAAGGTGACTTCTCTGAGTCTGTCTGCTCCTGTATCTACCAGCTCAGTCCCTGTGTGAGACCATGGGGTATGAGTTTTCCATTAGGAATCCCCTCCCCCAAACATCACCTATTGATAATTTTAAGGAGTTTTTATGATATAGGAGTGCTATTATGATGCCGGTTTGGTCAGTAGATACAAGAATACACAAATTCCTTCCTGTTTTACAGGTCTGTCCTTCCCCAAGCTCTTCAAAGGAAGATGCATGCATAAGTAACAATAGCAAAGGGAAACATAACACTTTTTGTTTTTATGGCTTTTGCTCTAATTCCCAATCATAATTTCATCAATCTTTATTTGACTCTGTGGGAAATTCTTTGTGACTAGATAAAGGCAGCTTAGAACTTAGAGCCAAAGGCTAGAGAGCCTATGATTTCTCTTTCACCCAATGTCAAACCTCAGATCTTACCAACAGTGGACAGATCAGAGAATTCCTTCAAGGCCAGAGGGAGTAGTACCACAGAGAAAGAGGCCAACTTGATCCCCAATGTTCAGTGCTAAACTGCCAAAGGCTGGAGAAGTAGATACAGGTCTGTCTTAAAAAAAATTAGTGTCCAAAGAGAGGGAAAAAAAAAATGGCTGTTTCCCATGCACTTCTCAGTCTAGATTTATGGATTGATAAGAAAGAAAAAGGGGCTGCTTCTACCTAGGTTGTAAACTGCATCCTCTAAAAGCTCTATATTTGGTCTATTTGAGCAGTCATTGACCTATACTTTTGTTTCCTATTCTCAATTCTGTTTCATCCCTGGTGAATAATCATGTGTATGTATGGCAGCATGGGAGAAAAGGAGACTTGAGATTTGCCTAGAGATTGATGATACTAGCCAGGTTTGAATCTCAGTATTAGAATCACTACTCTGACACAGCACTTGGAGCCTCTGAAAGTTGTAAGGTATGTACTGGCTTTTGATGTCCAAGCTTGAACCAATCACTCAAATTGACTATCTGCTATCTTAGAGAGCAGAGAGAAGAATAGTGAAACAAGATTTGCAAATCCCTCCCAGTGAAGGGTATTGAGACCAGCCTAGCATATGAGTCCCTAGAGGGGGAGGGCTGAGGAAGCTGGAGGTAGAGAGCAGAAGAAGTTAGCAAAGAACTGGAGGAAAAGGAAGAAGAAAGATACTATTCAAATAATCTGCCTGCTTCAAATTTTGACTATGATGAGTTATTCTAGAAAGTCTGATTCAGCTTGCACAGGAGTTGTTTTTTTCTTATGTGTGAGAGTCACTTAACCTTTCAGTCAAATATCTGGTCTAAGTGTTCATATACACAGAGTCAGGCCTTTATATGAGATGGGGTGGATAAAAGATATATTCCAAGGCCCTGGAGTGCAAGTCAGAGTGGAGTAGAGATGGGAGTCAGGGTAGATAGGGTGGACTCCATTCCTCTTTTACTATAAACAAAAGACTAAAATGTAGGTTGAGCATAATTATATAAAGTTATATATTACTTATAGAGATGTCAATTAAGGTTATTTGGTTGTAGGTGACCAATAATGCTTTCACTAACAAGTCAAAAGTAAACTCTTGGAAGGATATGGAGGAGATTACAAAAAGAAAATCTGGAGAACTTATCTCAGAAAGGACAATAACCATACGGGTTACAGGTATCAGAAATTTAGAAACCAATGGTTGTCTTTTTTGGGTGTCACATAACTTAACTATTTCCATTCTTTGTGTCATTGAACTCAAAGTTCAAATTTTAGGGAAAGAATATCTGATTGGCCAGCATGAATCACATGGTCACTAATTGAGCAGAGCAGGAGATTCTTGAGTTATAACACCACCAAAGCATTGTGCAATGAGAGAAGAACCTTCCCCAAAACAAAAACAGAGTTTCTAACAGAGAATTGAGCTCTCAATGCCAGGCACATACAAAATGACCTGTTGACAATACATTACATAGGGTAGCCCAGAATCCCTTATCATCAGATGCAGCAATATTGAAAATAAAATCTCAGCTTCATACATATCATACAGATTGTTTTGCTTGTATCTTGGGACTTTAGTCAGTTGTGATCAAAGACACAGTACCAGAAAGTTGAAATGGCTTCAAAAATTAGAATTTTAGTTTATGCATTTTCAATAGGGACAATATTTTCCACAAGAAGGGAAAAGGGGCTTGGGAGTGGGGGAATAAAACTTAGATATTATAGTGAATTGTGTCCTTCCAAATGGCCACAGTACACAAAGAGATACATAAAATATCTGCGGTAATAAAATTTCATGGAGGAAAAGCATAGGAGTAATTAGGAAAATAAATTCCTATTTTCCTTTTTTTGCATGGAGGTGGGTAATAATGGAAAAAAAAAAAAGATTCAGAAACCCTGTTCTAGACCATTACTTCTCAACTTTCCATGCCATCAAAATTACCTAGGGACATTAAAAAATTCTGATACATGAGACTATGTTCATAGGCTCTGATGAATTATTCTTGGGTGTGTCCTGGGCATTGAAATTTTTCAACACTGCCCAAATGATTCTGAAATGCAACAAAGGCTGAAAATCACTGATCTACATCCTTGTAGTTATGGTAAGCATCAGGAGCATCCACTAGGACGTTGTCAGAAATGTAAAATGTAAACCCAACTCCATGTCTGCTGAATCAGAATCTACACTTAAAGAAGATTGCCAGGTAATTCATATACACATTATATGTTTAGAGCATTGAACTATGCCAATGATTATCAACCATCCAAATCACTGGTGGAGACTTTTTAACCTTACAGCTGTCCCAGCCCACTCCAGAGTCATCAAATTAGAATTATTGGTCCTGTGTTTGACTTTGGAACTGGTCCTCGTAATGCAGCCTACTATAGCCCACACGGACATATATTAGTACCAGCTGGATTTGGAAATCTGAGGGGACAAATGGAAGTGTGGGATGTTAAAAACTACAAACTTATTTCTAAACCAGTGGCCTCTGATTCTACCTATTTTGCTTGGTGCCCTGACTGAGCATATTTCAACAGCCACGTGTGCTACCAGGTTACGTGTTAATAATGGGCTCTGTCTTACACAAGTATGATGTGCCGTCAAATGGAGAATTATGGCAGGTTTCTTGGCAGCCATTTTTTAGATGGAATATTTCCAGTAAAAACAATAACTTACCAAGCAGTTCCAAGTGATGTACCCAGTGAAGAACCTAAAGTTGCAACAGCTTATAGACCCCCAGCTTTAAGAAATAAGCCAATCACCAATTCCAAACTGCATGAGGAGGAACCACCTCAGAATATGAAACCACAAGCAGGAAATGATAAGCCGTTATCAAAAACAGCCCTTAAAAATCAAAGGAAGCAAAAAAAAAAAAAAAAAAAAAATCAAAGGAAGCATGAGGCTAAGAAAGCTGCAAAACAGGAAGCAAGAAATGAGAAGAGTCTGGATTTGGCACTTAACTCCTGCCCCACAGAGCACACCACGAAATACTATCTCGCAGTCAACCTCTGGAGACCCTGAAATTGACAAAAAAATCAAGAACCTAAAGAAGAAACTGAAAGCAATTGAACAACGAAAGAACAAGCAGCAGCTGGAAAACAGCTAGAAAAAAATCAGTTGGAGAAAATTCAAAAAAAGAAAGCTCTTCTCCAGGAGCTGGAAGATTTGGAGTTGGGTATTTAAAGATTCACAGAGAGCAAGTTGTTACCAGAAATCAGTGCAAACACATTTTCTGTTAAACCCATTGGTGGACATGAAATATCCATGTGCCCACATTTAATGTTCATCTATAATTTTAACCATTTATCCAAGATTCTGCATATGTGTGAAATTATTTAATAATGTCTATTAAATTGATTTTTACATCCTGCATCCTATATTATGTCAACACATGATATAGAAAAGAAACACATGAATTTTTTAGTAAGTTTGACAGATTGAAAGACAATGTCATTGGTTTTTTTATTAGGGGACAGTATTTACCATACATGTGAATAAAAACATTTAAATTTTAAAAAAATTAGAATTATTGGTCTTAGGACAGTGCACTACTGACTTTAAACGAATGTGCAGATCATTGTGATACATATTTCTGGATAAAATCCACAAATTGAGTTAAAGAACATTATATTAATATAAGGACATTGGAGGTCAAAGAGGTAAAATTACTTACCCAAGAGTTTTAACCACCTCCAATTCTCCTCATTGATGAGGGAGGAATTCCCAGTTATAGTTATGGGGATGACCAAGTACATGACACTTGACAGTGGACAGCTGAGATTGACAGCTATTTATTAGTCACATATGCTCACAGCCTGGGGGAGGAAGACACCACATACCATGCAGGGCCACAGAAGGCTGTACAGAGTGAATATCAGGAGCTGTGGGAGGAAGGCTCCGTAGTATCAAGAATGTAGGGTCCCCATTAATTCCTGTAAGGGGATGTGATGAGCTTGTTTGAATAATTGTGGGGGCTGGCAGGGCAATGGAGCTTACTGCTCTGGGTTAGGCAGAAATTGTTTCTGGTATCCTTGAAAAGCAAGGTTATTTAGCTAGAGGACCTTATCTGTATGAGCACAATAAGGAAGGAAACAGGATGAGGCCACTGAAAGCCTTCTGCGTTTCAGAGGTCAAGAAAGTACATATATTGAAAGTAAATTTCAGGACTTCCTCTACAATTGAGCTTTGATGCCTTAATATCAATTTAAACCTTGGTGGCTGGGGTACCTCGGTGGCTCAGTTGGTTAAGTGTCTGCCCTCAGCTCAGGTCATGATCCCAGGGTCCTGGGATCAAGTCCCACATCAGACCACTTGCTCAGCGGGGGGCCTGCCTCTCCCTCTGCCTTTGCCTGAGGCTGCTCTGCCTACTTGTGATCTCTGTCAAAAAAAAAAAAAAAAAAAAAAAGACTCCTCTATCTCCAGGAATCTCTTAATTAAAAAATAAATACATAAATAAACCTTGGTGGCTAGTGAGACTTCCAGAGAGTAGAAGAGTCTCAATAGAAATTGAAGGAGGAACTAGACCAGAGAGAGAGAGGCCACAATCACATGAGAGGTAACTGTCAAAAACATGAACTTTAGAGGTGTTTTTGTTTATTTTTAATGGCCAATAAAAGTAATTGAGGAAACAATGTGGCATTGGGGTAGGGGGTGCCTGTCCCCAGGAGTTGTGAATGTGAATTGAGACTAATCAATGCCTGTGGCATTTAGTGACATCCAGCAAGAAAGCCATTTGCTATTTTGTAACTTTATTAAAGAATTCTTTGAGGAATCCTCTATGTCTCAATTAAGCCAACTGTTTGGAGCCTGTAAGGAAGGTAGAAATTTCATTGAATAACTTCTTCAAGAGCTCAGCATTGTGTCTTTTGAGAAATGAAATGAATACTTTGGTCACTATCAGTAATATCTGGAACTCTAATGGGGATAAGGAATACCCTGGCAAGGACTTGTATAGTAGCCTTAGCATTTGTAGAGATATCTATTACCTTGATTTATATTCTGGGTATCTGTGATGCAAGAGATTCACAGTGCTCTTTAACAGAAAACAGGCTATTCTTTGTCAATGGATCAAAAGTTTGTAAAAAAAAAAAAAAAGTATAGATAGGGTCAATTTTCGGCTAGGGAATCCAGTGGTAAGTCGGCTGCTGGAAGTTTGGTATCTTATACTAAATGTTGGGTCCAGTACTTTGTCAGGGGTCAAAAGACGGAAAGCAGCAACATTCCATTGAGCTCCAGCATGACAGTGACAGCACCATCAGTAAGTATATAACCTCCAGTTATTGTTTACTTACTTAATCCCAAATTCTCCCTGAATAACCAAAGGATTTGGGGGAGAGGTAACCTCTTCCAGCACCATGGCATCTAGCAAGGGACTAAAGACAGAGGGGGCATCCCTTTCTGTAAGTGGGATATGCCAGTGGGCCCAGGTTTGGTTCCATCCTGTAGCAAGGAGGCCCTAGTAGCTGTGCTGATTCTGTGGGGTGCTGCTTCCATGACCCAAGGCATGATGGCAGCTGGATAGAGAGGGCCACAGGGTATACGAGAGTCTCTATTTCTAGGAGAGCCCAGTTTGTGGCCAGCAATCACACTCTAATGGAATATAGTGTAGCACCGAGGGAGGGAAATTTTTGTGTTAGAAGTCCATGGGTGCCTCATTGTCATCATGAGTAATCCGAAGTCTCCAGGAAAAATTAGAAAAGGTTTCTAAAGCTTCCAAAATGAAGGAGTCTCAGGGGCGCTAATGAAAATGCCTGTTTTTTTGAAAATTTGTACAGACTCTAGAGTCTTTTGTGGGGGGGGTAAGGTTTGGGAGCCCACCTCTCAGGCAGCCACCCCCTCCTCCAGGGACATCCAGTCAAGCTTCCAGGGCTAGGTTCCACAACCACTAAGGTTATTTTACCCCACTGGGTGGGAATCATCAAGCCTTGTAATTACAGATTAGCCCTGTGGCAGGGTGGTAAGCAGCAACATTAAGTAGAGCCCATGAGTACTGGCTAGGGGTTTCGCATTGGAAGAACAGATATGTTATTTCTTCTGATGTTTTGGGAGGGGCTGATGCCAAATGCTTTTTCCTCTTCTTGTCTTATCTTGTCTTGTCTTGTCTTGTCTTTGCTTTGCTTTGATTTGCTTTGCTTTGCTTTTTCTTTTCTTTTCTTTCCCACCAATGCTTGGGCGATGGATCCCCATGGATATGCACCTGAATACTTTTGGGGGTCAGGAAAGTGCAAATGATAGGAACAAGGGAAGCAGCCACAGGGGAAATGGGAAAGATTGCTCTCCTTGCCTGAACAACAACTCCTGTTGGGCAACCTGTGTGGTGGTTTCTTTCCTTTCCACAAACTTTACAAAAGAGCATCCCTGGGCCCATTCTGGGGGTGCACAATTACAAATAGCTGTCCCATGCAGCCAGTGATAACATTAGGCTAGAAACAGTGACCATAGAGCTCAAGCCCCACCTTGGTAAGTGGGACTCAAGCACTGACTGATTAGCATACTGTGTTATTACCACCTTTATAGGTGGGAATTTCAGAGACTACTTGCCAAATACAGGCCAAACCCAAGGGCACAGCACACCACAATATACTTAATTAACAACAAATCTTTTCTTAGGGATGAGAATATTTTAGTGTGGAAAGAGATGGAAAGTCCAACAAAGACAACAAAATGTCACAGGGGCCCAAGCCCCTGCATACAGGCAAATGGTGGTTCCCCTTAGCCAGACTTCACCATATCATGGCATCAATTAGTTATCCAGGAGCAGCTAGTTAAAGCTGACCAGGTGTCCTTGGTTTTGATTGGGCCATCTTGTTTTTGATACCAGTTATTTTACTTACCTGTTATTCATGAAGCAAAGGAGGGATTCTCACTCTAGGGCTATGGGGTTGACCAAAAACATGTCACCTGACACTGGAAAGATGAGATTGTCAGCAGTTTATTAGTTGCATATACTCAGGGAGAAAGACACCATATGCCACACAAGACCACAGGAGTGTTGCTCTTCAGAACAGAACTGAGGGTTGTGGGAGACAAGTTTTATATTATCAAGAGAGTGGGGTTTCGTCTGGTTCTTATGGGAGGATGTTACTGGCTTGTACAAATAAGTGTGGATTGGCAGGGATGAGCAGGCACTGCACCTGGTTCCTTGACAGGGAGGATTGCTTAGCTAAGGAACCTTATCCACATGAGCAGAGTGTGGAGGAGAAATTGTACTTAAGCCGTTCAAGACCCTGCTGGTTTCACCAGATGTCAAGGAACAACCTAATACTGGGCCTTAATTTTAGGACTTATATAACACCAATGTCATGTACAGGCCTCAATATTGTTAGAGAGAGATAGAGGCATTTACAGTCTTAATGTTATATTTCTTTTCCACTCATAATCTTTGAGGTTGAAAGACTCTTAGGTCATATAATCAGGACAAATTCCAGAGGAGAAAGGGGAAATATAGTGTAGTTTAACAATGGGATTTAGTTCATTAAGTCAGGTGGACAACATGTTAGACTAAATGCTCACAATTTTTGCTTAATGAAATTAATTAAACTAATTATTATATTTTTATTCAGGTAAAATTAACATAACATAAAATTAACAATTTTAAAGTGTACAATTCAGTGACATTTAGCACTGATTTGCAATACTGTGCAAACATTACCTCTATCAAGTTCCAAAATATTTTCAACATCTCAAAAAGAAATTCCTGTATCTGTTAAACAGGAAGTTCCTCCCTCAGCCCTTGACAATCACTAATACTTTTTTCTCTGTATGGATTTACCTATTCTGAATATTTCATATACATGGAATAATGTAATTTTTTTGACTTTTTTTTTTACTTAGAATAATATTTTCAAGCTTCATCTGTGTTGTAGTATATTTTATTTTATTTTTTAAGATTTTATTTATTTATTTGACAGAGAGAGAGAGACAGCGAGAGAGAGAACACAAGCAGGGGGAGTGGGAGAGGGAGAAGCAGGCTTCCCGTGGAGCAGGGAGCCCAATGTGGGACTTGATCCCAGGACCCTGGGATCATGACCTGAGCCGAAGGCAGACGCTTAACGACTGAGCCACCCAGGCGTCCCTGTGTTGTAGCATATTTTAATACTTCATTCCTTTTTGTGGCTGAGTAATTGTGAATACATCACATTTTCTCCATTCATGCATGTTAATAGAAGTTTGTGAGTTCCATTTTGAAATGGCAGAAATTGAAAATGTTTAGAATACTTTGCAGACTTATTGACCCCTAACAATTCATAAAATAATCACAACAACCAGTGACAGTATTATAGGTATCAAGTATTTGCATTAAAATTTAATTCTTGTATATTTTCAGAATTACATTTTTTATAACATATCAGACTGTATATTAGAAAATATTTTAAAACACATATCTGGATTGGCGGAGCAAGATGGCAGAGGAGTAGGAGACCTGGATTTCCTCTGGTCCCAGGAATTCAGCTGGATAGGGATCAAACCATTCTGAACACCTACGAACTCAACAGGAGATCAAAGAAAAGAATAGCAACAACTCTGAACAGAAAAGCGACCACTTTCTGGAAGGTAAGACATGCGGAGAAGTGAATCCAAGGTGATATTCGGGAGGATAGACAGCGGAGGAGGGGGCCTCCGTCGGCCAATTCTGGCAAGTGATAGAGCAGCGGGGCACAAAATCGGAACTTTTAGAAGTCTGCTCCGCTGAGGGACGTTGCTCCAGTGGCTAAGCGGGGGGTGGAAACCTCTCTGGGACAGTGTGGTCTCAGGACCTCGGGGTCACAGAAAGGCTGGGGTGTCTGAGTGCGGCAGAAATCCCAGATATCGGAGCAGGGAAGCTGGCTGCAGAGACGGAGCCGAGGCGTGGGCTTTCAGCTCGGGGTTGCCATAAACCGTGATCCGTGGCACAGTCAGACCACTGTTCCTCCAGCAGGGACCCAACAAGCAGCAGATCTGGGGAGACCCCCTTCCTCCCCCCGGGAGGAGCAGTGCAGGAGCGCACCACAGGGATCTGCTGGGTTTGGAGATGCCACACCTAGTTGGGTGCCAGAGATAGAAACGCTCGGTCACAAGCCGGGTGAGCACGGAGTGCAGCCAGAGACTGGGGAGACGGGAGTGACTGACTGCTTTTCTCTGGGGGCGCACTGAGGAGTGGGGCCCCGAGCTCTCGGCTCCTCTGGGTGGAGATTGGGAGACCGCCATTTTCACTCTCGTCCTCCAAATCTGTAGGGAAAGCTTGCGGGAACAAAAGCTCCTGAGAGCAAACCCCAGCAGATTACTTAGCCCGGACCCGGCAAGGGTGGGGCAATTCTGGCTCTGGCAAAGACATTTGGGAACCACGGCAGCAGGCCTCTCCCCCAGAAGATCAGCAAGAACAGCCAGCCAAGACCAAGTTTACCAATTAATGAGAACAGCAGAATGCCAGCACTAGGGGAATACTGCACATAGAATTCATGGCTTTTTTCCCATGATTCTTTAGTCTTTCAAAGTTAAATTTTTTTTAACTTTTTTTTTTTTAATTTTTCTTTTTCCCTTTTTAAACCAACATCTTATCAATCCCTTTTTAAAAAAAATATTTCTTATTTTTCATTTTTAGAGTCAAATTCTATCCCTTAATAGTAGTTACCCTTATTTTTGGCATATATATATAAGTTGTTCTCTCTTTAAAATTTTGAGATACAGTTTCTTCTAACAGATCAAAATATACCCTAAATCTCTAGTGTATGGCTTTGTTCTAGTCTCCTGCCTGATCACATTCTCTCCCATTTTTTTTTTTAATCCTCTTCTTTCTTTTTTCAACCAACTTCTTATCTTATCAATTCCTTTTTTAAATTCTTTTATAATTTTCATCTTTACAGTCATATTACATCCCTTCATCGTATTTACCCTTATTTTTGTACATATATAAGTTTTTCTTTCTTTAAAATTTTGGGAGGCACTTTCTTCTAACAGACCAAAATATGCCCAAAATCTAGTGTGTGGCACTGATCTATGCACCAGCCTGATCATATTTGATCATATCCTGTTTCTTTTTGTTTTGTTTTTGTTTGTTTTTTCTTTTTCTTTTTCTTTTTTCTTTCTTACCCTTTCTTTTCCCCCAGTTTCAGGTCTTTTCTGATTTGTTTAGTGTATATTTTCTGGGGACATTGTTACCCTGTTACCATTTTGATTTCTCATTCATCTAGTCTCCTCTGGACAAAATGACAAGATGGAAAAAAATCACCTCAACAAAAAGAACAAGAGGCAGCACTGACTGCCAGGGACCTAATCAATATGGACATTATTAAGATGTCAGAACTAGAGTTCAGAATGATGATTTTAAAGATACTAGCTGGGCTTGAAAAAAGAATGGAAGACATTAGAGAAACGCTTTCTGGAGAAATAAAAGAACTAAAATCTAACCAAGTCGAAATCAAAAAGGCTATTAATGAGGTGCAATGAAAAATGGAGGCTCTAACTGCTAGGATAAATGAGGCAGAAGAAAGAATCAGTGAGATAGAAGACCAAATGAAGGAAAATAAAGAAGCTGAGAAAAAGAGAGATAAACAACTACTGGCTCACGAGGGCAGAATTCAAGAGATAAGCAATACCATAAGATGAAACAACATTAGAATAATTGGGATCCCAGAAGAAGAAGAAAGAGAGAGAAGGGCAGAAGGTATATTGGAGCAAATTATAGCAGAGAACTTCCCTAAGTCAGGGAAGGAAACAGGCATCAAAATCCAGGAGGCACAGAGAACCCCTCTCAAAATCAATAAAAATAGGTCAACACCCTGACATCTAATAGTAAAACTTATGAGTCTCAGAGACAAAGAGAAAATTCTGAAAGCGGTTCGGGAGAAGAGATCTGTAAACTACAATGGTAGAAACATTAGATTGGCAACAGACCTATCCATGGAGACCTGGCAGGCCAGAAAGGACTGGCATGATATCTTCAGAGCACTAAATGAGAAAAATATGCAGCCAAGAATACTATATCCAGCTAGGCTGTCATTGAAAATAAAGGAGAGATAAAAAGCTTCCAGGAGAAACAAAAACTAAAGGAATTTGCAAACACGAAACCAGCCCTACAAGAAATATTGAAAGGGGTCCTTTCAGCAAAGAAAGCAAAGAGAGAGCCTAAAAGCAACATAGACCAGAAAGGAACACAGACAATATACAGCAACAGTCACCTTACAGGCAATACAATGGCACTAAATTCCTATCTTTCAATAGTTACCCAGAATGTAAATAGGCCAAATGCCGCAATCAAATGACACAGGCTATCAGATTGCCTAAAAACACAAGACCCATCAATATGCTGTCTTCAAGAGATTCATTTTAGACCCAAAGACACCCCCAGATTGAAAGTGAAGGGGTGGAAAACCATTTACCATGCTAATGGACAGCAAAAGAAAGCTGAGGTGGCAATCCTTAAATCAGAGAAATTAGATTTTAAACCAAAGTCTGTAATAAGAGATGAGGAAGGACACTATATCCTACTTGAAGGGTCTATCCAACAAGAAGATCTAACAATTGTAAATATCTATGCCCCTAACATGGGAGCAGCCAATTATACAAGGCAATTAATAACAAAAGCAAAGAAACACATCGACAGCAATATAAGAATAGTGGGGGACTTTAACACCTCCCTCACTGAAATGGACACAGCATCTAAGCAAAAGATCAACAAGAAAATAAAGACTTTAAATGACACACTGGACCAAATGGACTTAACAGATGTATTCAGAACATTCCATCCCAAAGGAACAGAATACACATTCTTCTCTAGTGCCCATGGAACATTCTCCAGAGTAGATCACACCCTAGGTCACAAATCAGGTCTCAACCGGTACCAAAAGATTGGGATCTTTCCCTGCCTATTTTCAGACCACAATGCTTTGAAACTAGAAGTCAATCAAAAGAGGAAAGTCGGAAAGAACTCAAATACATGGAGGCTAAAGAGCATCCTACTGAAGAATGAATGGGTCAAACAGGAAATTAAAGAATTTAAAAAGTTCATGGAAACAAATGAAAATGAAAACACAACTGTTCAAAATCTTTGGGATGCAGCAAAGGCAGTCCTAAGAGGAAAGTATATAGCAATACAAGGCTTTCTCAAGAAACAAGAAAGGTCTCAAATATACAACCTTACCCTACACCTAAAGGAGCTGGAGAAAGACCAACAAACAAAGCCTAAACCCAGCAGGAGAAAAGAAATAATAAAGATCAGAGCAGAAATCAATGAAATAGAAACCAAAAGAAGAGTAGAAAAGATCAACAAAAGTAGGAGCTGGTTCTTTGAAAGAATTAATGAGATTGATAAACCCCTGGCCAGACTTATCTAAAAGAAAAGAGAAATGACCCAAATCAACAAAATCATGAATGAAAGAGGAAAGATCACAACCAACATGAAAGTAATACAAACAATTATAAGAACATATTCTGAGTAACTATGCCAGCAAATTAGATAATCTGGAAGAAATAGCTGCTTTCCTAGAGATGTATCAACTACCAAAACTGAACCAGGAAGAAATAGAAAACCTGAACAGACCTATAACCACTAAGGAAATTGAAGCAGTAATCACAAATCTTGCAACAAACAAAAGCCCAGGGCCAGATGGCTTCCCAGGGGAATTCTACCACACATTTAAAGAATTAATACCTATTCTTCTGAAACTGTTCCAAAAAATAGAAATGGAAGGAAAACTTTCAAGTCATTTTATGAGGCCACCATTACCTTGATTCCCCAAACCAGACAAAGACCCCATCCAAAGGAGAATTACAGACCAATATCCTTGATGAACATGGATGCAAAAATTCTCACCAAAATACTAGCCAACAGGATCCAACGGTACATTAAAAGGATTATTCACCATGGCCAAGTGGGACTTATCCCTGGGCTCTAAGGTTGGTTCAACATCCGCAAATCAATCAATGTGATACAATACATTAATAAAAGAAAAAACAAGAACCGTATGATCTTCTCAATAGATGCAGAAAAAGCATTTGACAAAGTACAACATCCTCTCTTGATCAAAACTCTTCAGAGTATAGGGATAGAGGGTACATACCTCAATATCATAAAAGCCATCTATGAAAAACCCACAGTGAATATCAGTCTCAATGGGGAAAAACTGAGAGCTTTCCCACTAAGGTCAGGAACATGGCAGGGATGTCCACTATCACCACTGCTGTTCATCATAGTATTAGAAGTCCTAGCCACAGCAATCAGACAACAAAAAGAAATAAAAGGCATCCAAATCGGCAAAGAAGAAGTCAAACTCTCACTCTTTGCAGATGATATGATACTTTATGTGGAAAACCCAAAAGACTCCACCCCAAAACTGCTAGAACTCATACAGGAATTCAGTAAAGTGGCAGGATATAAAATCAATGCACAGAAATCAGTGGCATTCCTATACACCAACAACGAGACAGAAGAAAGAGAAATTAAGGAGTTGATCCCATTTATAATTATACCCCAAACCATAAGATACCTAGGAATAAATCTAACCAAAGAGGCAAAGAATCTGTACTCAGAAAACTATAAAATACTCATGAAAGAAATTGAGGAAGACACAAAGAAATGGAAAAATGTTCCATGCTCATGGATTGGAAGAACAAATATTGTGAAGATGTCAGTGCTACCTAGAGCAATCTACATATTCAATGCAATCCCCATCAAAATACCATCCACTTTTTTCAAAGAAATGGAACAAATAATCCTAAAATTTGTATGGAACCAGAGAAGACCTCGAATATCCAGAGAAATGTTGAAAAAGAAAAGCAAAGCTGGTGGCATCACCATTCCGGACTTCCAGCTCTATTACAAAGCGGTCATCATCAAGACAGTATGGTACTGGCACAAAAACAGACACATAGATCAATGGAACAGAATAGACAGCCCACAAATGCACCCTCAATTCTATGGTGAACTAATTTTCGACAAAGCAGGAAAGAATGTCCAATGGCAAAAAGACAGTCTCTTCAACAAATGGTGTTGTGAAAATTGTACAGCCACATGCAGAAGAATGAATCTGGACCATTTCCTTATACCACACACAAAAATAGACTCAAAATGGTTGTAAGACCTCAATGTGAGACAGGAGTCCATCAAAATTCTAAAGGAATTTTGCAGCAACCTCTTTGACCTCAGCCTCAGCAGCTTCTTCCTAGAAACATCGCCAAAGGCAAGGGAAGCAAGGGCAAAAATGAACTATTGGGATGTCGTCGAGATAAAAAGCTTTTGCACAGCAAAGGAAACAGTTAACAAAACCAAAAGACAACCGAGAGAATGGGAGAAGATATTTGCAAATGACATATCAGATAAAGGGCTAGTATCCAAATCTATAAAGAACTTCTTAAACTCAACACCCAAAGAACAAATGATCCAATGAAGAAATGGGCAGAAGACATGAACAGACATTTTTCCAAAGAAGACATCCAAATGGCCAACAGATACATGAAAAAGTACTCAACATTGCTCAGCATCACGGAAATCCAAATCAAAACCTCAATGAGATATCACCTCACACTAGTCAGAATGGCTAAAATTAACAAGTCAGCAAATGACAGATGTTGGCGGGGATGTGGAGAAAGGGGAACCCTCCTACACTGTTGGTGGGAATGCAAGCTGGTGCAGTCACTCTGGAGAACAGTATAGGGGTTCCTCAAAAATTTGAAAAAGGAGGTACCCTATGACCCAGGAATTGCACTACTGGGTATTTATCCCAAAGATACAAATGTAGGGATCTGAAGGGGTACATGCACCCCGATGTTTATAGCAGCATGTCCACAATAGCCAAACTATGGAAAGAGCCAAGATGTCCATCGACAGATGAATGGATACAGAAGATGTGGTATATATATACAGTGGAATATTATGCAGCCATCAAAAGGAATGAAATCTTGCCAGTTGCAATGTTGTGGATGGAACTGGAGGGTATTATGCTGAGCGAAATAAGTGAATCAGAGAAAGACATGTATCCTATGACCTCACTGATATGAGGAATACTTAATCTCAGGAAACAAACTGAGGGTTGCTGTCATGGTGGGGTGTGGGAGGGATGGGATGGTTGGGTCATAGAAATTGGGGGAGTATGTGCTATGATGAGCGCTGTGAATTTTGTAAGACTGTTGAATCACAGACCTGTACCTCTGAAACAAATAATACATTATATGTTAAAAAAAAAAAAAGAAGAAGAAGAAGAAGAAGAAGAAGAAGAAATACCTGGAAGGGAAGAATGAAGGGGGCAGAAATCGGAGCGGGAGGTAAACCATGAGAGACGATGGACTCTGAAAAACAAACTGAAGGTTCTAGAAGGGAGTGGGCTGGGAGGATGGGTTAGCCTGGTGATGGGTATTAAAGAGGGCACGTTCTGCATGGAGCACTGGGTGTTATATGCAAACAATGAATCATGGAACACTACATCAAAAACTAATGATGTAATGTATGGTGATTAACATAACATAATAATAAAAAAAAGAAAAGAAAACACATATCTGGTAAAGAACTTGTATCTAGAAGACTTAAAATTTAATAATAAAAATATTCATAAAAATGGGCAAAAGATTTGGAAAGACACTTAATGAAAAATGACAACTGAATGTCAAATAAGCACATTAAAAAATACATCATTAGTCATTAAGTAAATACAACTTAAAACCACAGTGAGATACCACCATACATTCAATAGAATATTTAAAATAAATAGATTAGATAGATAGCTTTTATAGATAGAAGATAGATAGAAGATAGATAATAAATAAACAATTCTAACCATATCAAGTTGCTCGAAGCATGTAGACCAGATGGAACTCTGCGACATTGCTGATAGAAATGCAAAAATGGTGCAGCCTCTTTGGAAAATAGTTTGGTGTTTTGTTTTTTTTTTAATTTAAATTAAATTAATTAACATATAGTGTATTATTTGTTTCAGGGTACAGGTCTGTGATTCATCAGTCTTTTATAATACCCAGTGCTCATTACAACACATACCCTCCCCAAGGTCCATCACCCAGTTACCCCATCTCTCCACCTCCTCCCTTCCAGCAACCCTATTTGTTTCCTATGATTAAGAGTCTCATGGTTTGTCTCCCTTTCTTGTTTGATCTTGTTTCATTTTTTAGTTTGGTGGTTTCTTTTAAAATTAAATTTACACTTAGCATACAAACCAGCAGTGCTAATCCAATATATTTATTTGACTGAATACAATTTTTTATGCAAAAACATATACACAAATGTTTATTGTAGTTTTATTCATTTATGCATGGTATCAAATGAAAAAAATATTAAAATATATCCTTCAACTGGTAAGTGAATTAGCCAATTGTGGTACATCCATACAATGTAATATTACTTGGCAACAGAGGAATAAACTGCTGAAACACAACAACACAGATGAATCTCAAATGTGTTACACTAAATGAAAGAAGGCAGATTCAAGAGGCTGCATACCATATGTTTTCATTATATGACAATGTAGAAAAGCCAAACTTGAGAGTCTGAAAAAAATTGGTGGTTGACAGGGGCTGGAAGTGGAGGGATGAGTTAACTATAAAGAGGCATAAGAAGTTTTGAGTCTGATATAACTGTATTCCATCTTAGTAGAAGTTATAGTGGTTGGATGATGGATTAATTTGCCAAAACTTACAAGCTTATATACTTAAAAGTGTGCTTTAATTCTGTATGAATTATGCCTTGCTAAAAAAACAAATTAAAAAATCATAGATTATGATGCATACAATGCAAGTATGCTAGAAATCAATAAACACAACATAAGAAATGTTATATTTGGAAATTAAAGAATACAGTTTTTTGACAGAATTGAAATGTCATCACTTTTAAACCCTAATGAAAACTTTTATTTATTTGGCTACTAAAGCCATTAGAGGTAATATTAACTGGAAATTTTTAAAAGAATCATGATGTCTGAACTTATCATAAAAAAGTGATAGCGGACACTGTTTCTCCTGATAGAATTATACATTATCTCTCATGAATTATTCTTGCCAAAAATAAAACCTGAATCTGATCAAACCTTTAGATCTAACTAATAGGTGCTTTTAGAAAATTTTACAAAAGCCAAGGTATATAGAAATGTGCCAAACACTACCATGATACACAATGATATACAGAATGTGGAATTAATGACTAAGTTTCTTCAACAAATAAGTTACAATAAAAAAGTAAATGAGAAAAAATACCAAACTTAAAACAGAGGAAAAAGAGAGAGAGAGAGACAGAGCAAGAGACATAATAAACCAAACACAATGGATGTGGATTTTCTATTTCCTGATTTGAGCAAATCAAATGTTAAAAGGAGTTCAGGTTCAAGATGACGATGTAGGAAGAACATGAACTCACCTCCTCCCACAGACACAATGAGTATACAGCTACACGTGGAATAATTTTATCTTAAAAATAAAACTAAACACTGGCTGAGTGGTGACTACACGTTGGGCAAAAAAGGAGGAAAACCACATCAAAGCAGATAGGAGAGGCTGGGACATTATTGCCATAAATCCCACCCCCTGGCATGGAGACCTACAACTGAGAAGGAACTCAAAGCAAGGAGCTTCTCCCTGAGGAGCAGAGGATTCAACCTCCACATCAGGCAGCCCAACTTTTAAATCATACACTCAAGAGACAAGTGCCCCATACATCCAGCATTGAAAACCAACGAAGATCATGTCCCCAGACCCACAACACTGTAGTAATCTCAGAAACTGCTATTAAAATTCTCATGCACTGGGACTCAGATGCTGCAATGCTCAACTCAGAGGCAGCTGATTGTGCCCAGACTGAAAACAAAGGAGGCTCACCTGCTTATATTAAAACATCAACCTAAAGGGAAGGCACGTAATTTAACATACACATCTAGGAACATGCTGGAACACTCTCCAGGGACAGAAAATGGCAAGCATCATCTTCATGTTCTTTCTTTGCCATGCTTCAATGGACCAATATCTCCTGGAAGAGAGCTTTTACATGTATCTGGTGCCGAAATTTCTTGGGCTGCCACCTAAGGGACACCTCTTGATTGCCTGGCTCTGGAGGCCAGGGAAGCTTGTGTTCCTGGGATCAATCCCAATCATGGGATTGCTCCCTGGTCCCATGTAATAATTGGTGTCAACCAGAAAAAAATATTCATATCCCTGTCTAGTGCCCCAACTTTTGCAACTGTTGCCAGGGGGCACCTCTACAGTGCCTGGATTTGGTAGCAAATGGGGCTTACTTCCATGGTTCCCACAGGACTATAACCAATGGAGAAAGAGTTCTTAGACACCACACCCAGGGAAAGAGGCAAAAACAGACCCAGGAGCTCAGTATTTCTATGAAGAAGTCCTATTAGTTAACCATTATGATTGAGCCTGAGGGGCAGGCTTCCAATTAAATATGCACCTAGTGGCTAATGGTAATCCTTTCCAGAGACATCAGAAAGCAGGCACTACCTTCCTGCTCAACCCTCTGCCATGCTCCAGAGCATCAGTATCTCCTGAAGAGGACAGGAATTTTACAAGTATTTGGTGCATTTGTTGTGTGTGTGTGTGTGTGTGTGTGTGTGTGTGTGTGTGTGTGTCTGTGTGTGTATGGCTGCCTCCCAGGAGAAACCACTTGCTGGACTGGCTCTGGTGGCCAGGTGGGTTTGCTTTTCTGGGTCCTGTGGGACTATGTCAATTGGAGAGATGGTTCTTGGCAGGCTTCTAACCTCAGGGCACTGCAGAAAAAGCAAACTGAGACATATCCCACAGTCTTTATGTAAAGGAGTCCCCTTTGCTTGTCCTGGAACTTTGGCTTGAGAGGCCTGATTCAGGTATGATACATATTCAGTGGTTTGTGGAGCAGCTCTGAAGGAACAGAGAATGTGGATGCCATCATGGTACTCTCTCTGCCTTGCTCCAGCTCACTGATATCACCTAAAAAAGAGCTTATACACTCATCTGGAGCCCTGATTTTTGTGACTGTCCCTCAGGGAACACCTTCAGATCACCTGGCTCTGGTGGCCAGGGGAACTTATGCTTGTGATACATTGGACTGTACATATTTGCATATTTCTAAAAGCTTATGACTGAGGATCTGGATTCATCTTGAAACTAGGTGCTGATATCCTCCCCTTTGGGACAGTACTGACAGATCTTAGCACATTCTCAAATACTGGGAAATATTAAAAAATATTCTGCTTGGACAAGCACAAAGTTTTGAGAAACAAACAAGAGCTAAAATCAAGAGTTGGACACTTAACTGACTGAGCCACTCAGGTGCCCCAAGAGTACACTTATCTTGATGAGCACTGAGTAATTATGGAATTGTTGAATCTCTATATTGTATAACTAAAATTAATATAACACTGTATGTTAACTACACTGGGATTAATTAAAAAAATAAATATACATGAATCCATATTGATATAAATAAATGTTTCAATTAATAAAAAAAAGACAACATCAAGTGGACTAACATTGTATCATAGGGCTCCCATAAGGAGAAGAGAAAGAGAAAGGGACAGAAATCTTATTTGAAGAAATAATGGCTGAAAATTTCCCAAACCTTGTTAGGGAAACAGGCATCCAGATCCAGAAAAGCCAGAGAATTCCGAATAAGTGGAACCCAAAAAAGAATTCCACCAAGATGTATTATATTTAAAATGTCGAAAGTTATAGAGAAGAGGGTATTCATGGCAGCAATAGAAAAACCATTGTTACATATAAGGGAATACCTATACAACTATAAGCAGATTTTTCAGGAGAAATTTTACATGCTAGAAGAGAATGGCACAATGTAATCAAAGTACTAAAAGAAAAAAAATCAATATACCTGGCAAATTTATCATTCAGAAATGAAAAAGAGATAAAGAGTGTTTTGGATAAGCAAAAGCTATAAAACTGTTAAAGGAACTTTTTTAAGCTAAAAAAAAAAAGGAACTAATTAGTAACAGGAACACATATGAAGGAAGAAATCATATTAGAATATTAAATACATAGTAAATATAGAATAAGCAATTATAAAGACAGTAAGCATAAAGGTTTAAAAAAAGTAGTAAAAATAACTGATTACAATAATTAAGAAATACACAAGATAAAAATATGTAAATGTGACATCAGAAACGTGGTGAGGGAGTAACACTGTTGTCTTTGCAATGGGATTAAACTTAAGTTGTTAACAATTTTTAAAAATGATTTATTACAGATATAAGTTGTAATATGTAAAGCTCATGGTAACCTCAGAGCAAAAATGTACAGTAAAAACACAACAAAGAAAGAGAAAGGAATATAAGCATGTCACTAAAACTCATGAAACCACAAAGGAAGAGAACAAGAGAAGAAAAAAAATAAGAATAGAAACTACAAAAATGCATAGATCAATGAACAGAATAGAGACCCCAGAAATGGAACCTCAACTCTATGGTCAATTAATCTTCAATGAAGCAGGAAAGCATATCCAATGCAAAAAAAAATACAGTCTCTTCAATAAATGGTGCTGGGAAAATTGGACAGCCACATGCAGAAGAATGAAACTGGACTATTCTCTTACACCATACACAAAGATAAACTCAAAATGGATAAAAGACCTAAATGTGAGTCAGGAAACCATCAAAATCCTAGGGGAAAACACAGGCAGCACCCTCTTCGACCTTGGACACAGTAACTTCTTGCAAGACATGTCTCTAAAGGCAAGGGAAACAGAAAAAAATGAACTATTGGGACTTCATCAAGATAAAATCTTCTGCACAGGAAAGGAAACAATCAACAAAACTAAAAGGCAACCTATGGAATGGGAGAAGATATTTGCAAATGACATTACAGCTAAAGGGCTGGTAGATCTTAAGATCTATAAAGAACTTATCAATTTCAATACCCAAAAAACAAATAATCCAGTCAAGAAAAGTGCAGAAGACATGAACAGACACGTCTCCAAAGAAGACATACAAATGGCTAACAGACACATGTAAAAATGTTCAACATCACTAGCCATTGGGGAAATACAAATCAAAACCACAATGAGGTAAACTCACACCAGTTAGAATGGCTGAAATTAACAAGACAGGGAATAACAAATGTTGGCAAGGATGTGGAGAAAGGGGAACCCTCTTACACTGTTGGTGGGAATGCAAGCTGATAAAGCCACTCTGGAAAACTGTATGGACATTACAAATAGAGCTACCCTATGACCCAGTAATTGCACTACTGGATATTTACCCCAAAGATACAGATGTAGTGAAAAGAAAGGGCACCTGCACCCCAGTGTTCATAGCAGCAATGTCCACAATAGCCAAACTGTGGAAGGAACCGAGATGTTCTTCAACAGACAAGTGGATAAAGAAGATGTGGTTCATATATACAATGGAATATTACTCAGCCATCAGAAAAGATGAATATCTACCATTTACATGGACATGGATGGAACTAGAGGGTGTTATGCTAAGTGAAATAAGTCAAGCAGAGAAAGACAATTATCATATGGTTTCACTCATATGTAACATAAGGAATAATGCAGAGGACAATAGGAGAAGGGAGGGAAATTGAAGGGGAAGAAATCAGAGAGGGAGACAAACCATATGAAACTCTTGACTCCAGGAAACAGACTGAAAGTTGTGGAAAGGGAGGTGGGTAGGGGGATGAGGTAATTGGGTGATGGGCATTAAGGAAGGCATGTGATGTGATGAGCACTGGGTGTGATACACAACTAATGAATCACTGAATGTTATATCAAAAACTAATGATGTATTATACATCAGCTAATTGAATTTAAATAAAAAAAGAAACTACAAAAATGAAAAACAAGGAATAAAATGATAGTAAATATTTACTTATCAATAATTATTTAAAATCTAAATGGACTAAATTTTCCTATCAAAGGAGAGAGTCACTGAATGGATTTAAAAAGACCCATCTATAAGCCACTTATAAGAGACATATTTCAGATGTAAAGATATACACAGATTGAAACCAAAGAGATTGAAAAAGTTATCCCATGCAAATGGAAACTAAAAGAAAGCTGAAGTAGCCGTACTTAATATAAGACAAAATATACTTTTATTTTTTATTTATTTTTTTTAAAGATTATATTTATTCATTTGAAAGAGAGAGAGAGCACACAAGCAAGGGGAACAGCAGAGGAAGAGCTAGAAGCAGGCTCTCCACTGAGCAGGGAGCCTGATGCGGGACTTGTTCATGACCTGAGCCAAAAGCAGACACCCAACCGACTGAGCCACCCAGGTTCCCCAACAAAATAGACTTTAAAACAAAGACTGTAATAAGGGACAAAGAAGGTCATTACATAATAATAATGGGTCAAATCAACAAGAAGATACAATATTTGTAAATACTTATGCACCTAGCATAGGCACACTTAAATATATAAAACAAATATTGACAACCAAAAGGGAGAATAGATAGCAATACAATAATAGTAGGGAAATTTAAAATCCCACTTACATCAATGGATAGATTATTCAGACAGAATATCAATAAGGAAACACCAGCCTTAAATGATCAGCCTTAGACCAGATGGACTTAAGAAATATTTGCATAATGTTTCATCAAGAGCAATAGGATATGCATTCTTCTTGAGTGCACATGAAGCATTTTCCAAGATAAACCATATGCCAGTCCAAAAAACAAGTCTCAATAAATTCAAGAAGATAGAAATCATACTAAGCTTCTTTTTTAGCTGCAATGGTATAAAATTAAAATTTAGTTACATGAAGAAAACTGAAAATTTACAAATAGGTGGAAATTAAACATCATGTTACTAAAAAACTAATGGGTCAGTAAAGAAATCAAAAAATAAATTAAAAAATACCATGAGACAAATGAAAATGGGAATGTAACATACTGAAATTTATGCTGTGGTGCAAAGCAGTTCTAAGTGGAAATTCATAGTAATAAATACCTACTTCAAGAAACAAAAAAAGTAACAAACAACTTAAATTTACATATCAAAGAACTAGAGAAAGAAGAACAAAAAAAATATAAACTGGTAGGTGGAAGGAAATAACAAAACTTAGAGCAAAAATACAATAAGGACTAAATAGGCAATAGAAAGATCAGTAAAACTTGAAAATATAAACAAAATTGACGAACTTTTAACTAGACTCACCAACAAAAAGAGAAAACTCAAGTAAAGTCAGAAATGGACGACATGCTAAAATTAACACCATGGAAATACAAGAGATCATAAGAAACTATTATAAACAATTATACACCAACAAATTGGATAACCTAGAAGAAATGGATAAATTTCTAGAAAAATACAGCCTACCATGACTGAATTATGGTGAAATAGAAAATCTGAACAGACTGATTACTACTGAAGAGATTGAAACATAATCAAAAAACTCTTCAAAAAGCAAAAGTCCAGGATCAGACACTTTCATTGGTGAATTCTAACAAATATTCAAATAAGAACTAATACAAATCATTCTCAAATTTTTCCAAAAAAAAATAGAAGAGAAAACTCTTCCAAACTTATTTACTGAGGCCAGCATTACTCTGATACCAAAACCAGAAAAGAATGCCACAAGAAAGAAAAAAAAGCAAATTACAGGGCGCCTGGGTGGCTCAGTTGGTTAAGCGACTGCCTTCGGCTCAGGTCATGATCCTGGAGTCCCTGGATCGAGTCCCGCATCGGGCTCCCTGCTCGGCAGGGAGTCTGCTTCTCCCTCTGACCCTCCCCCCTCTCATGTGCTTGCTCTCTCTCATTCTCTCTCTCTCAAATAAATAAATAAAAAATCTTAAAAAAAAAAAAAAGGCAAATTACAGGTTAATATCCCTGATGAACATAGATGCAAAACACCTCAACAAAATATTAACACACCAAATTCAACAATGCATTAAAAAGATCATGCCATGATTGAGTGGGATTTATTTCTGGGATGCAAGAATGGTTTAATACTCACAAGTCAATGTAATACATGACATTAATAACTTGAAGGATAAAAATCATATGATTATCTCAATAGCAGAACAAGAATTTGACAAAATTCAACATTCATTTATTACAAAAACTCCCAACAAAGTGGGTGTAGAGAGGGCAAAACTCTACATAATAAAAGTCATATATGCAAGCCCACAGCTAACATCATACTTAATGCAGAAAGAGTAAAAGCTTTTCCTCTGAGATCAGGGACAAAACAAAGATGCCCACTCTTGCTACTTTTATTCAACATATTGGAAGTCCCAGCCAAAGAAATTAGGCAAGAAAAAGAAATAAAAATTGGAAAGGAAGAAGTAAAACTGTCACTCTTTGCCAATGATATAATATGTAGCAAACCCTAAAGACTCTATATTAAAAAAAAAAACAGAATAAACTAATTCAGTAAATTTACAGGATACAAAATCAATACACAAAAATCTGTTGTGTCTTTATACACAAATAAACTATCATAAAATGAAATTAAGAAAATAATCTGTTTACAATTAGATCAAAAAGAATAAAATCCTAAGAATAAACTTAAGTATGAAAGGGAAAGTACTGTATATTGACTGTAAGATATTAAAGAAATTGAAGAAAACACAAGTAAATGTAAAGATATTTCATGCTGATGGATTTGAAAAGTTAATGTTTTTAAAATGTCAAATTACCCAAAGTAATTTCTAATTTTTTTTCACAGAATTAGAAGCAACTATCCTAAAATTGGTATGGAACCATAAAACATATCAAAACTATCCTGAAAATGTAAAGCAAAGTTGGAGACCTCAAATTCCCTGACTTCAAACTGTATTGCAAAATTACAGTAATGAAAACAACATGACATCAGCATAAAAACATCCATCATGGAACAGAATAGAGAGTGCAGAAATAAACCTATGCATGTGTGGCCAATTAATTTACAACAAAGGATCCAAAAATATATAATGGTATAAAATTAAAGCTGCAATGGTATATAATGGGGAAACAAAACTCTCTTTAATAAATGGCATTGGAAAAATTGGATATTAACATGTAAATGAATTATCATGGACCATTATCCTACAATACACAGAATAATTAACTTAAATGGGTTAAATACTTGAACCATAAAGACTGAAACCATAAAATTGTAGAAGAAAACATACGCAGTAAGCTTCTTAACATCAGTCTTTTTATGATTTTTTGAATCAGACAACAAAAGCAAAAATAACAAAAACAAAAATAAACAAGTGGAACTATATGAAACTAAAAAGCTTCTACACAGCAAAGGAAAGCATCAACAAAATGAAAAGGCAACCTATTGTATCACAGAAAATATTTCCAAATCATATATCTAATAAAAAGATAATTTCATAATATATAAACAATTTATACTATAAGTCCAGACATTTCTTCCAAACAAGACTGTTTACTTGATAGCTAAAGTTGGATATCCCAATGATATCCAGACAGAAGAGCTTCCAGCTTGAACTCTTGGACTCAACCCTTTTCCTCTGTTCATATTTTTCCTCAATGTTCATTCTGTCAGAAGAGGGAATCATCATCTAATGACTTGATAGAGTCAGAAATGGAAATATTTTTGGCACCTCCCTTTCCTATTATCCTTCACCTTGAGTCCTATTATTAAATCCTGTCAATACTATGTCCAAAATATTTCTTGAATTTCTTAATATCTCTTCATTTTCACTTTTATAATCCTAGTCAAACCCAGAATCATTTCTTACCTAGATATTTCAAAGGCCTTCTAACTGCTTTCTCTAACTCCACTCCTTATCTTTACTCTAATTCATTATCTGCATAAAATATAGGGTGATTTTTGTTTAGAGAAGTTACTAAAGATCATCTCTCTGTACTGATAATAGGAAAACACCAGATACACTAAACACCATAGTATTATTCAAACACCATAGTATTATTTAAAACATATAAACAGTTTATATATTATGAAATTATCTTTTTATCAGATATATGATTTGGAAATATTTTCTGTGATACAATAGGTTGCCTTTTCATTTTGTTGATGCTTCCCTTTGCTGTGAAGAAGCTTTTTAGTTTCATATAGTTCCACTTGTTTATTTTTGTTTTTGTTATTTTTGCTTTTGTTGTCTAGTATTATTCAAATTCATGCTTTGAATAATGTAATACTAATGACATTAATACTTGACGTTAATGTCGATGTAATACTTGACATTAAAAAAATAAAATCTAAATAACCTAAATTCCAGAGACAGACGAAACCTTCATATCTGAGTAACAAGTAGTGACTGTTTTTATACCTAGAGGCAGGGCATAATCTACATATGTGCAAAGAGAAGAGCAACTTCTCCATGGGCAAGAAGACTACTGGCTTAAAGAGATACCAAAAAAAAAAAAAAAAAAAAAAAAAACTTTTATAAACTCTAAGCATTGGTATAACAAATTAGAATCAGGAAAATTGCACACAAACACATAGAATTTACAACTTGACAATTCTTATCTATGGGAATTTTGCTGAATTACCTGAAGTACAACCAATGTGTAAAAGCAGAGAGGGACCTCTACAAGACTCTAGTTCAAGAGCTTTACTAGAGTTAAAATAGAAGAAAACTGAAACCAAACTAAAGCTGTAATCCGATCCTTTCTCATCCACATATTGATAAAAACAAAGAAATCAGGTTCTCTGCAACAACATGAGAAGTAGTGACTGGGCTAAAGGTTGAAGAGACCTACATAACAACATTTGAAACTAGAAGTAATATAATTTTGATAAGAACACCCCATAATAGCTCCATTTGGGATAGAGAATAAAATATCATCTCCTCACACTAGTTGCTTGGCAGAAAAAAAGGTGTGCTTTCTCTAAGGAAAACAAATAAATAAATATTACCAAGTTTAGTCTCTTTTCAAGAAAATAAAGGTGCCCTACTAACAATAAAAAAGACAAGAAATTCAAAGAAGCATAAAAGAGAATGTGAACATAGTCAAGAAAAACAGATTTAAATCCACAGATGACTCAGATATGTTAGTAAACAAAGATTTTAAAGTAAATAGTATGTCTATTAAATCACTTAGTAGATAATATAGAAAAAAAAATGGGTGAATCAATGGGAAACATCAGATAAACTGAGGTTCTCAAAAAGAACCAAGTAGAAATTACAGAACAAAAAGTTCAATATCCAAAATGAAAAAAAGAAAATATTTTACAGCATAATGAACACAGCAGAAGAAAGTATCATAAATTCAGACAGGGCAATAGAATATACCAAAACTGATGCACAAAAGTGAAAAAAAAAAAAAGAAAAGAACACAATATATTATTAGAGACCTGTAGGAGAACATGAAACATTCTAACATATGTATAATTGGAAGAAATGGGTCAGAAGAAGTATGTGAAGAGATACTGGCCATTTTTCCCCCAAAAGGGTAACAATTAGCCCACATGTCAAAGAATCTTATGACATTCCAAGCAGGATAAATAAATGAGCATCTAAATACACAGTGACAAATTACTGATAATCAAATAAATAGAAAATTAATTTAAAAGGCTGAAAAAAACACTTTACATTCAGAAGAACAAAAATGTGAAAGACATATATGACATTGTCAAGTTTGACACTTAACCATTAAAATGATAAGCCAAAATTAGTTGACCATAGAGTTGAGGGTCCATTTCTGGGCTCTCTATTCTGTTCCATTGATCTATGTGTCTGTTTTTGTGCCAGTACCATACTGTCTTGATGATGACAGCTTTGTAATAGAGCTTGAAGTCCGGAATGGTGATGCTGCCAGCTTTGCTTTTTCTTTTTCAACATTTCTCTGGCTATTCGGGGTCTTTTCTGGTTCCATACAAATTTTAGGATTATTTGTTCCATTTCTTTGAAAAAAGTGGATGGTATTTTGATGGGGATTGCATTGAATGTGTAGATTGCTCTAGGTAGCATTGACATCTTCACAATATGTGTTCTTCCAATCCATGAGCATGGAGCGTTTTTCCATTTCTTTGTGTCTTCCTCAATTTCTTTCATGAGTATTTTATAGTTTTCTGAGTACAGATTCTTTTCTGCTTTGGTTAGATTTATTCCTAGGTATCTTATGGTTTGGGGTATAATTATAAATGGGGTCAACTCCTTAATTTCTCTTTCTTCTGTCTTGTTGTTGGTGTATAGGAATGCCACTGATTTCTGTGCATTGATTTTATATCCTGCTACTTTACTGAATTCCTGTATGAGTTCTAGCAGTTTTGGGGTGGAGTCTTTTGGGTTTTCCATATAAAGTATCATATCATCTGCAAAGAGTGAGAGTTTGACTTCTTCTTTGCCGATTTGGATGCCTTTTATTTCTTTTTGTTGTCTGATTGCTGTGGCTAGGACTTCTAGCACTATGTTGAATAGCAGGAAAGAATGTCCAATGGAAAAAAGACAGTCTCTTCAACAAATTGTGTTGGGAAAATTGGACAGCCACATGCAGAAGAATGAACCTGCACCATTTCCTTACACCACACACAAAAATAGACTCAAAATGTTGAAAGACCTAAATGTGAGACAGAAGTCCATCAAAATCCTAAAGGAGAACACAGGCAGCAACCTCTTCGACCTCAGCCACAGCAACTACTTCCTAGAAACATCGCCAAAGGCAAGGGAAACAAGGGCAAAAATGAACTATTAGGACTTCAAAAGATAAAAAGCTTTTGCACAACAAAAGAAATAGTCAACAAAACCAAAAGACAACCGACAGAATGGGAGAATTTATTTGCAAATGACAGATAAAGGGCTAATATCCAAAATCTATAAAGAACTTATCAAACTCAACACCCAAAGAACAAATGATCCAATCAAGAAATGGGTAGAAGACATGAACAGACATTTTTCCAAAGAAGACATCCAAATGGCCAACAGACACATGAAAAAGTGCTCAACATCGCTCGGCATCAGGGAAATCCAAAACAAAACCTCCATGAGATACCACCTCACACCAGTCAGAATGGCTAAAATTAACACGTCAGGAAATGACAGATGTTGGCAGGGATGCGGAGAAAGGGGAACCCTCCTACACTGTTGGTGGGAATGCAAGCTGGTGCAGCCACTCTGGAAAACAGTATGGAGGTTCCTCAAAAAGTTGAAAATAGAGGTACCCTATGACCCAGCAATTGCACTACTGGGTATTTACCCCAAAGATACAAATGTAGGGCTCTGAAGGGGTATGTGCACCCCGATGTTTATAGCAGCAATGTCCACAATAGCCAAACTGTGGAATGAGCCAAGATGTCCAATGACAGATGAATGGATAAAGAAGATGCGATACCTATATACAATGGAATATTATGCAGCCATCAAAAGGAATGAGATCTTGCCCTTTGCAACGACGTGGATGGAACTGGAGGGTATTATGCTGAGCGAAATAAGTCAATCAGAGAAAGACAAGTGTCATATGACCTCACTGATATGAGGAATTCTTAATCTCAGGAAACAAACTGAGGGTTGCTGGAGTGGTGGGGTGTGGGAGGAATGGGGCAGCTGGGTGATAAACACTGGGGAGTGTATGTGCTATGGTGAGTGCTGTGAATTGTGTCAGACTGTTGAATTACAGACCTGTACCTCTGAAACAAATAATACATCATATGTTAAAAAAAAAGAAGAAGATAGTAGGAAGGGTAAAATGAAGGGGGGGAAATTGGAGGGGGAAATGAACCATGAGAGACTATGGACTCTGAGAAACAAACTGAGGGTTCTAGAGGGGAGGGCGGTAGGGGGATGGGTTAGCCTGGTGATTGGTATTAAAGAGGGTACGTATTGAATGGAGCACTGGGTGTTATATGCAAACAATGAATCATGGAACACTACATCAAAACTAATGATGTAATGTATGGTGAGTAACATAACATAATAAAATTTAAAACGATAAGCCAAATACAATCAGATGATGTTTTAAAATACTGAATGAAAAAATGTGCAAAATCATTCAAAAGTAAATATATATAGTGGTGTCTAGTGTTGCAGGATTTACTGGAAAATGGCACAAGAAACTTCCTGGGGTAATGGAATATTCTGTATCTTGATTTGACTGTTATTAATTTGTATGTGTATGCCCACATGTGTATGGGGGGGGTATGTGTGTGAAAATCCATTTTTTTTTTACATCTAAGTACAGTTGACACACAATATTACATTAGTTTCAGGTGTACAAAATAGTGATTTGTCAACTCTATACATTATGCTATGCTCACCACAAGTGTAGCTACCATCTGCCACTCACCATTAAACACTGTTACAGTACCGTTGACTTTCTTGCCTGTGCTGTCTTGTCAAAATCCATTTTGACTGTATGTTAAAGATTTGTGTATTTTAATGGGTATAAATTATACTCCTATAGGCCTATTTCTCTTTGAAACACACACACACCCTATCACATATATACACAACACACAATACCTTTATTAGGTTATATTAATAATATCATATATATATAATATACATAATTTTAAAATAATAATAAAACAATATATATTTCTTCTTCTTCTTAAGATTCATCAGTAGCTTTCTTTGGCAGTTTGTATTAATCCTGAATGTCCTACTCTTGTATACATGGTCTCAGATAGTATGATCTCTGCCTAAATCATCAGCCTTATCATACATCATTACTTCCACAGCTCACTGCCCTCCAGTCACTGTAAACTTCCTTTTTTTTTTTTTTTGATAGTATCATATGGTCTCCTGATTCAAGGTCTTCATGCATGTCATTCTCTGTACTAGAAATGCTCTATTTTCCATTATTCACCTGGCTGAACCCTTCTCACCATTTAGAACTCATATTGGATATATTTCTCTGAGACTTTTCTTGACCCTTCCCTAATCAATATATATCTCTTCTGTTAATATCTCTTCCAGAATTATAATTCTGTTCTTCCTTGAACTTTATGTGATATAGATATAAAGTTTTTAGTTACTTTTTAAATAGTGTGTACCTTCTGCCTGACTTTTTTCGTAAGTGTAGAACAGTGTCTGATTTTCTCACCACTAAAATCCAAGTGCCTTATTACAGTACCTGGTTCACAGTAGGTTCTCATAAATATTACAATCAGTGAATAAATAAAATATCTAGTATATAGTAAAATAACCAACCAAGAGACTTGGATCAAGAATCAAGATATTTGGGTTCCATTCATGGTTCTGCCTCTGACTCACCAAAGGACCTTGAACAAATTACTGGACTTCTCTAAGTCCCAGCTTTTTCGTCTGTATATAAAGGGTTTGAAATCATGTAATTTTATAATTCTGAATTATATAGCTATAAAAATTTAAAACTTTCTACTTCCTGAGATATTCTGTTGACCCCTATTTTGTGTACAGGGACCCTTTGTGGAGCATTCTTGCTGTGCTTCTCTTTCCCTTTGGTTTTAATTTTCTAGTGTATTCGAACTTACATACCAGAAAAAATATGGTGTGCTAGCTTCTAGTTCTGAGATGATATATGTTGAAAGCAGCCTATTACTGATTCTCCAATTCCACTGCACTCATATAATAATCAGATTGAAAACTTCTTTAGATTAAAATTAGAGCCATAACATATTCATGCATACATTTCTCTACCTAAACTTGTCTATATGCAAATAAGACTATTTGATATGGAACAAAATGAGCAGAAATATTGTTAATTATTGATTTTTATAGAAGGAGTACACAAATGAATTCAGTGAATAAACATAATATGTTTGAATCAATGGCCTGTGGAAATAGCTGAGGTGTTCAGTGCTGGAGATAATCACTCTCATCTTGTGAGTGTAATACACTGATTCCACATCAAGAAGAAGCAAGCACAGGACCCTGTGTCTTCTTATTGGAGTAAGTGTAAATAAGGTTCTCTGTTAAAGAATCTGGATGCTGCGGCACCTGGGTGGCTCAATTGGTTAAATGTCTGCCTTCGGCTCAGGTCATGATCTCAGGGTCCTGGGATTGAGCCCCACATCTGGCTCCCTGTTCATCGGGGTGCCTGCTTCTCCCTCTCCTTCTGCCTCTCCCCTAGCTGTAAGCGCTCTCTCTCAAATAAATAAATAAAATCTTAAAAAAAAAGAAGCTGGATGTTTATCCATGAATTTGACAAAGGAAGGTCAAAACGAAGTAATAAGATGATACAATAAAATAAAAGGGGGAAAAAATAGCTTTTTATATTACTGCTGTTTCCCTAAATGAGAATAAGCATACAGCATCAGAGATTAAATGGCAATCTAGAAATCAAGCAGAAGTACTAGCCACATTTTCTTCCCTAATGCTGTCTGAGAAATTGTTTTCTGACAAGAAATAGACATGACCTAAATAATTTTATTTTTTGTTCCTTGATGGTGTTCAGGGAAGGCCACCCCAGGATGTCCCCTTTGGCATTTGAATTATGTGGAGCTAAAAACAGTCAAGGCCCAAAAGGCTCAGAAGAACCTTTGACTTTTCCCTTAACTGTCTAAAAGAATTTAGATAGATTTGTTCCTGCAAGGGAGCTATCCCCATAGATAACTACAATATAATATGAGCTAAGTGTGGTAGAGAGGGAAGAACCTAGCAAAGTCTGTTTGTTAAAATTCCTCTCTGTGTCCCATTGTTTTTGTACAATCTAGCAAATATTTGTTTGCCAGCCTTTACTATTCTTCATCTTGCTGTGAATTTCCTTACTTACCCCCGTCCCCCTTCTCCTTAGTTCAAGATGACATATACCTCATTTTGCCTGTCATTAGAATATCTCATATTTATGTGGATTCCCCATAAGTAGGTAATTAAATGTAGTTTTCTTCTGTTAATCTGTCTAAAGTCATTTTAATTATTTCGCTGATCAAAAAGAACTAAGAGGGTAAATGAGGACTTTTCTCTTTCCCAGCACCCTTCAGATAGAGTTAATTCAAAATGTAATGAATCTGCCAATCTAAAAAATTCCAGAAGGTCGTGATAGAAAAACAAACAAAACAAAACAAAACCTTTTGGCTTTTCTGTTTCTGACTTTCTCTTACCCTTGAAGAACTTAATATTTTCTTAGCTCTCTTTCTGGCCTCAAACACAGATCTGTAATCTGAAAAATTTGAGTAACACACACATTTTTTTTTCTTGATGGAAAACAAAAGTATTAGAGAAAAAAATGGAAAAAAAGAAAAACTAGGGAATAAGGGCAAGAGGGAAGAAAAAAGGAGGAGAGGAAACAGAGGATAAGAAAAAAAAGAATTAAAGGAGATGAGAGACAGTAAAGAAAAGAGATAAGCCCAAGTTGTAAAAGAAAAGAGAGAGACAAGCAGGAGAGTAGGAAGAGATGAAGAAGATTAAGGAGGATGCATAACTTGCATGCTTCCAAACAATTTCCCAGAAATAGATAAAATCTATGGAACAGTATCTGAAATGGTTGTTGTTACAACAACAACAAAAAATACCAGAAAACAAAACAAAAACCCCCCCACCAACCTTGCAATCTATAGCAATACTCAAATGGCTTAATGAACTATTTAGCAATCTCTAGATACAGAGATATACAGGGCTGGGAAATAAACATACATCCTACAGATCCTATCTGTCCCTTGTACCACCCCAAATGCCAAAAAAAGTTACTTTCATTTGATGAAAATTTCCCTTAAAGTTGATGCTCATTTTTAGTTTCAATCTAAACAAAATCGCTATTTATGTACTTGTCTGTGTTATGAAATATCTTACAAATGGGACTTTTCAATTCTGAGTGTAAACACATTTGACAGCTCCCAAATTCCACAAAACACCAGAACTTTATCTTAAAATAGGAGAGCTTCTCCCAGGTTTAGCAAGTGAGGTCCATGACCAAAGTCCTAGTTATAGACATTGTGTAGTGTGTGTATGTGTGTGTGTGTGTGTGTGTGTGTGTGTGTGCGCTTGTTCATTCCTTAGCCCTGGAATATACTATTTCTCAGAAAAGAACATTGACTTACTTTTTCCTACTAATTTTTTGGGGATTACATTCAATGTGATTATTTAGACGTGACAAATAGAAAGACTTATTCTTTGTGTCCAAGTTGGGATTCAAATGATTTATATGGAAAATGAGATTCACAAATGATTAAAAATAAAATATTTCTATGTTTAACTTCTCAAAATACTTAAAATTCAAAGTAATCAGTCACCATATCTGGCACATAGTGTCACATACTTTTTGAGGCTGCCTTTCTTCCATATCCCCAAGTGCCAAGAGAAGGATGTACAGTTGATGGAAGCTCCTTATTGGTGTATCTTCCTGAACCCCAGCCCTCTAAGTGGTTATTCTGGTAGATACTAGGAAAGCTGGGCTTAGCTAGATTTCAGTTTCTATTGGTGTTAATGTGTTAGCTATGCCTTATATTTTTGTATTTCTAAGTTTTTACTTATCCTAGGACTGCCTTTTCTAAGGTTAGCCAATCCCTAGAGATAGTAAACAACTTGCCCTAAAGTGAGATTTTTCAAATGAAAACCAACCAATCCAGAGTCTACATCCCAACCAGCTCCTTTATCAGGCGCTCACATTCTGAGCCACTATCCACCTGCCCTAATCAGCCCAAGGCCAAGTACCAGACAAAAGATGACTCTATGCCTAGAACCTGCTAAAGTTTTTTCACACTAGCCAATTTCAAGCCTACTTACTTTGCTTTGTCTGTTTCTTCATATCAAAACCAAAATAAAAGCTCCTGCTTTTTCCCTACTCTCCTTCAGGCTCCTGACTGACCATTATGCTTTTCCCATGATGCAGCATGCCCTCTCCTCTCAGGACATGTGAGTATAACCAACTACCTTTTCAAAGGCAGTCATCTCCTGATCGGTTGGCCTTTCCATGCCTAAATTATATTATAGTTTAAAATACCTAGGTGGGTCCATATAGATTCAGACAAATGCTGTCTGAATATCTCTTGAAAATTCAGAAGAAACAGAAAATCCTAATAGAGTAGGCTGAATAATGAACTCCATACCCTGAGAATATGTTACCTTACAGGTTAAAATGGACTTTGCATATGTGATTAATTTAAGGATCTTGAGGTAGGAAGATTATTTTGGACTATTTAGGTGACTCAATAATCATTTTTTACTTATAAGAGGGAAACAGGAAGGTCAGAGTGATAAAGACAGATTGGAAGATACTATTCCACTCCCTTTGAAGATGGAGGGTGGCACCAACAGCTAAGCAATGAAAGCAACCTTTAGATGTTGGAAAAGGCAAGGCAACAGATTTCCCTTTAGAGCCTCCAAAAAGATCACAATGATGCTGACACTTTGGTCTTAGTACAACAAAATTTACGGATTTCTGACCCCCAGAACAATAAGAGAATAAATTTGTGTTGTATTAAACTTCTAAGTTAGTGGTAATTTGTAAAAGCAGCAAAGGGAGTGGTACTGAGAGTGGTATCTGCTGTAACAGTGGTGTTTATGGTGTAATAAGTACCTGGAAATGTGGAAATGGCTTTGGAATTGGGTAAAGGGTAGGTAAATTTTGAGAAGCATAATGTAAAAAGTTTATATTGCCTTTAACATATTGTATAAATATGGATCTTAAATACACTGCTATTGAGAGCTTAGAATGAAGTGAGGAGCATGGTACTGGAAACCTATATCAACTTGTAGAATACACAGATCATCATAAACAGACAATTGAACATAGAATGCACTGCTGTTGAGATCTCAGAAAAAAATGAGAAACATGTTATTGAAAGCAGAAGGGAAAAGAATCCTTGTTATATAATGGCAGAAAGTTTAGCTTTATTGTGCTCTACAGTTATGTGGAGAGCACAACTTGTAAGCAATGAATTTGCATATGTAGTCAAGGAGATTCCCAAGCAAAGTGTTAAAAGTATGCCTGGTTTCTTCTTGCCGTTTATAATAAAATATAAAAAGAAAGAGATAGATTGAAAGAACTATTAAGCAAGAAGAACTATTAAGCAAGAAGGGCTTGATGATTTGGAGAATTCTCAGGTTATTCAGATTGCAAAATGTTAAAATTAAGACATTCACTGTTAGGAAGCATGTTCTGGAGGGAAAGCCATGGCTGGATGACTCCTTGAGAATGCCTGGGAAGAGTCAAAGGATCCGAGTATCCAACCACACAGAGGGGTATTTGAAGAGCTCAGGCATTCAACTCAAGGATCTTCTCAGCCATATAAGTACAAGTCAGAAGCAGAGGTGGAATTATCCAGGAAAGATCTGTGAAGGAGGAACTTCATATCTAATGAAATGAGTATCTAAGAAATACATAGGAGACCCACAAATTTTTGTAGACTGTTATACCAGCAGAAATACTGCCAGCTTGGACTGAAAGGGACAAAGAAAGGATGAATAAAAGAAAGCTGTCAGATCCCCAAAATTTTACAGACAAGAAACAGGCTGATAAAAACTACTCTGCCACAAAAACATGCTATCTCTCAAGAAAACAGAAAGGATGACTCTGTGGACAGATCTGTGAGTCTAGAGACCATAGTTATGAGCCATAAAGGATTTTTCCAAGGTCTAGAAACCTAATGCAATTTGCCCAGTTAGATTTTCAAATCTCTTGGGACAAGTGACTTTTTTTTTTTTTTAATTTCAATTATCTACTTTTTTAAATAACTATGTCTGGAATATTTATAACTATGTCTGGCCCATTATTACATTTAGGGAGCAGACAGCTTGTTTTCTAGCTTCAGAGGTCCACAGATAGAGAGGAATTTTACCCCAAGATCAAAAATACTTTGGACATAAATTGATCCTGTGATGGGTTGAGACTTTTGGGAACTTTGGGATGAAGTAAATGTATTTTGTGTATGGAATAATGTGAATCTTTGTGGGCCATAGAGTTAACTGTGGTGGGCTAAATGATGTCCCTCTGAAAAGATGTCTCCATACCAATCACACAAACATGTAAATATGTTACCCTAAATGGCAGAAGAGACTTTATAGAGGTTTAAGAAGACAAGGAAAGAAATTCTGCCCTAGAATCTCTAGAAGGAACACAGCCTGGCTTACACCTGTATTTCCCAGTAAAATGCATTTCAGACCTCTGAGGATGGCTTAGATATGTAGGGTAATAAAATTTAAGCCACTAAATTTGTGTTAATTTGTTACAGCAAGAATGGGAAATTAAAACAGAGAAGGAGTAGAGAGAAAGAGTAGAGAGAAGAAAGGGAGAAGGAGTAGAGAGAAGAAAGGGAGTAGAGAGAAGAAAGGGAGAAGAGCAGATTCTCCATTCCCACCTATAGAGATATCAGGATGTCAAGGCACAACTGACACCAGGGATCCCTTTCTTACCTCTGGTTATACAGGTGACATGGAGAACTCTGTGTTCTTGGATAGAGAAGATATGAAACTATAAACGGAGACCTATACTGCTTTGTCTTCACCACCCAACTGACAAGGATAACCTAAGGAATAAAATAGCTGCAGGATCTTCATATATCTCCCTTTCTCAAAATCTTCCTCAATACCTTCCCTCTTAATGCCCAGAAATAGTTCTTCTTTGAGATCCTACAGTCCCCATAAAATGCTTTCATCACTTCCTGAAAATCAAGTATATGGTATTTTGTCAGGGAGAAAACCTGAGTTGCACTATTGTAATATGTTTCTGAGAAACCATAAGTGCCATGTCTGGGTTTGGGCAGGTGTAGTGTCAGTGAAGATCTGAGATAGGAAAAGAAGATATCGTTTTTATTGAGCAGGAAGGAGACAATACAGTGGGACAATAGGGGACATCATTTTATCTGGTCCCTTAAGTTTAGCTATATAACTACCAAATCATTCTGAACACCTATGAATTCAACCTGAGATGTAAGAAAAGAATTGCTGGAATTCTACAAACAGAAAAGTGACCACTTTTTGCAAGGTAGGAGGTGCAAAGTGAAACTGAGGGGATATATCAGAAGATAATCTGAGGGGGGAGGGAGCGTCCAAAAGGCAGCTATGGAAAGTGATATAGACCTGGAGCTCAAAATCGGAACCTTTAGCAATTTGCTCCAGTGAGAGACGTCCCTGTCTGAAGGGTGGTCAGATGGTGAAGCAGAGCAGAAGCCTAGGTTGGAAAGTGTGGTCTCAGGATCCCCAGGGTCACAGAAAGAATGGGGGTGCCTGAGCTGGCAGAATTCCCAAGCATTGGACTGGGGAAACTGGTAGAGTCAGCAAGCCCAGGAGGGGGCTCTCAACTCAGTTTGCCATAAAGCGTGAACCATGGGTTGGCGCAGCAACAACTCTCTCTGTGGCGGCCCTACAAAGGATAGAAAAAGTGGCAACTCTCTGCATTCCCCCAGGAGGGGCAGCATGGGAGCATGCCCGACCAGGCAAGAGCTCTCTGTGGGGGGGTTCTTGCAAAGGGCAGAAATGCAGCAACCCACACCTTCCTCTGGGAGGATTTGTGCAAGCATGCACCACAGGAGACTGCAGATTTCAGCACACACAAAAGTGAAGACTGATTATCCTTGAGGGTTTAGTAAAGAGAGGGGACTGTGACCTTTCAGGTCTGAGGCAGGAGATCAGGGTGCAGACATTTTTATTTTCATCCTCTAAAGGGTCTCAGAAAGACTTCAGGGAACAAACGACACACAGAGCAACTAGAAGCAGTTTACATTGAGCTCGGCCCACTGGCAAGGGGTGGTGCAACTTTGTGTAGGCAAAGACTTCTGAGAATCAACCCAGCAGGCCCCTCCCCAGAAGAGCAGTTGAAAGAACCGGCGAATGGCAAGTTTACAAGAACACGGGACTGAAAAACTCCAGTGCTAAAAGAAAAATAGTATATAGAATTTGAGGTTTTTTCCTCATGATGCCTTAACCTTTCAGTTTAAAATTTACCTTTTTTTTCTTTTTTTTCCTTTTCAACTACTTTCTTATTATATTAACTCTCTTTTTAAGGTCTTTTTTCTTTTACTTTCCAATTCTACATTTACATTTTATAGATTTATTCATCATTTTTGGCTTCCTTTCATGGTAGTCAATTATAAAGGGCTAGTATATATATATATATATATAACTTTTGCATTCTTTTTTTTATTATGTTATGTTAATCACCATACATCATTACTTTTTGATGTAGTGTTGCATGATTTATTCTTTGCATATAACACACAGTGCTCCATGCAGTGCGTGCCCTCTTTAATACCCATCACCAGGCTAACCTGTTCCCCCACCCCCCTCCCCTCTAGAACCCTCAGTTTGTTTCTCAGAATCCATAGTCTCTCATGGTTCATCTCCCTCTATGATTTCCCCCCCTTCATTTTTCCCTTCCTGCTATCTTCTTTTTTTTTTTTTTTTAACATATAATGTATTATTTGATTCAAAGGTACAGGTCTGTGATTCAACAATCTTACACAATTCACAGCGCTCACCATAGCACATACACTCCCCAGTGTCTATCACGCAGCCACCCCATCCCTCCCACCCCCCACCCCTCCAGCAACCCTCAGTATGTATCCTGAGATTAAGTATTCCTCACATCAGTGAGGTCATAGGATACATATCTTTCTCTGATTGACATATTTCGCTCAGCATAAGACCCTCCAGTTCCATCCACGTCATTGCAAATGGCAAGATTTCATTCTTTTTGATGGCTGCATAATATTCCATTGTACATAGATACCACATCTTCTTTATCCATTCATCTGTCGATGGACATCTTGGCTCTTTCCACAGTTTGGCTATTGTGAACATTGATGCTATAAACATCAGGGTGCACGTACCCCTTGGGAGCCCTACATTTGTATCTCTGGGGTAAATACCCAGTAGTGCAATTGCTGGGTCGTAGGGTACCTCTATTTTCAACTTGTTGAGGAACCTCCACACTGTTTTCCAGAGTGGCTGCACCAGCTTGCATTCCCACCAACAGTGTAGGAGGGTTCCCCTTTCTCCGCATCTCCGCCAACATCTGTCATTTCCTGACGTGTTAATTTTAGCCATTCTGACTGGTGTGAGGTGGTATCTCATTGAGGTTTTGATTTGGATTTCCCTGATGCCAAGCGATGTTGAGCACTTTTTCATGTGTCTGTTGGCCATTTGGATGTCTTCTTTGGAAAAATGTCTGTTCATCTCTTCTGCCCATTTCTTGATTACATCATTTGTTCTTTGGGTGTTGAGTTTAAGAAGTTCTTTATAGATTTTGGATACTAGCCCTTTATCTGATATGTCATTTGCAAATATCTTCTCCCATTCTGTCGGCTGTCTTTTGGTTTTGTTGACTGTTTCTTTTGCTGTGCAAAAGCTTTTTATCTTGATGAAGTCCCAATAGTTCATTTTTGCCCTTCCTTCCCTTGCCTTTGGTGATGTTTCTAGGAAGAAGTTGCTGTGGCTGAGGCTGAAGATGTTGCTGCCTGTGTTCTCCTTTAGGATTTTGATGGATTCCTGTCTCACATTGAGGTCTTTCAACCATTTGGAGTCTACTTTTGTGTGTGGTGTAAGGAAATGGTCCAGTTTCATTCTTCTGCATGTGGTTGTCCAATTTTCCCAACACCATTTGTTGAAGAGACTGTCTTTTTGCCATTGGACATTCTTTCCTGCTTTGTTGAAGATTAGTTGACCATAGAGTTGAGGGTCCATTTCTGGGCTCTCTATTCTGTTCCATTGATCTATGTGTCTGTTTTTGTGCCAGTACCATACTGTCTTGATGATGACAGCTTTGTAATAGAGCTTGAAGTCCAGAATTGTGATGCCACCAGCTTTGCTTTTCTTTTTCAACATTCCTCTGGCTATTCATTGTCTTTTCTGGTTCCAAATAAATTTTAGGATTATTTGGTCCATTTCTTTGAAAAAAGTGGATGGTATTTTGATGGGGATTGCATTGAATGTGTAGATTGCTCTAGGTAACATTGACATCTTCACAATACTTGTTCTTCCAATCCATGAGCATGGAACGTTTTTCCATTTGTTTGTGCCTTCCTCAATTTCTTTCATGAGTATTTTATAGTTTTCTGAGTACAGATTCTTTGCCTCTTTGGTTAGATTTATTGCTAGGTATCTTATGGTTTTGGGTGCAATTGTAAATGGGATTGACTCTTTAATTTCTCTTTCTACTGTCTTGTTGTTGGTGTATAGGAATGCCACTGATTTCTGTGCATTGATTTTATATTCTGCCCCATTACTGAATTGCTGTATGAGTTCTAGCAGTTTTAGGGTGGTGTCTTTTGGGTTTTCCACATAAAGTATCATATCATCTGCAAAGAGTGAGAGTTTGACTTCTTCCTTGCCGATTCAGATGCCTTTTACTTCTTTTTGTTGTCTGATTGCTGTGTCTAGGACTTCTAATACTATGATGAACAGCAATGGTGATAGTGGACATCCCTGCAGTGTTCCGGACCTTAGGGGGGAAGCTCTCAGTTTGTCCCCATTGAGGATATTTGCTGTGGGTTTTTCATAGATAGCTTTTATGATATTAAGGTATGTACCTACCCTCTATCCTTATACTCAGAAGAGTTTTGATCAAGAAAGGATGCTGTACTTTGTCAAATGCTTTTTCTGCATCTATTGAGAGGATCATATGGTTTTTGTTCTTTCTTTTATTAATGTATTGTATCACATATATTGATTTGCGGATGTTGAACCAACCTTGCAGCCCAGGGATAAATCCCACTTGCCTGTGGTGAATAATCTTTTTAATGTACTGTTGTATACTATTGGCTAGTATTTCGGTGAGAATTCTTGCATCCATGTTCATCAAGGATATTGGTCTGTAATTCTCCTTTTCTATGGGGTCTTTGACTCGTTTGGGAATCAAGGTAATGGTGGCCTCGTAAAACGAGTTTGAAAGTCTTCCTTCCATTTCTAATTTTTTGGAATAGTTTCAGAAGAATAGGTATTAATTCTTCTTTAAATGTTTGGTAGAATCCCCCTGGGAAGCCATTTGGTCCTGGGCTTTTGTTTGTTGGGAGATTTGTGATTACTGCTTCAATTTCCTTAGTGGTTATAGGTCTGTTCAGGTTTTCTATTTCTTCCTGGTTCAGTTTTGGTAGTTGATACATCTCTAGGAATGCATCCATTACTTCCAGGTTATCTAATTGGCTGGCATAGAGTTGCTCATAATATGTTCTTATAATTGTTTGTAATTCTTTGGTGTTGGTTGTGATCTCTCCTCTTTCATTCATGATTTTGTTGATTTGGGTCATTTCCCTTTTCTTTTAGATAAGTCTGGCCAGGGGTTTATCAATCTCATTAATTCTTTCAAAGAACCAGCTCCTACTTTTGTTGATCTGTTCTACTGTTCTTTTGGTTTCTATTTCATTGATTTCTGCTCTGATCTTTATTATTTCTCTTCTGCTGCTGGGTTTAGGCTTTATTTGCTGTTCTTTCTTCAGCTCCTTTAGGTGTAGGGTTAGGTTGTGTATTTGAGACCTTTCTTGTTTCTTGAGAAAGGTTTGTATTGCTGTATACTTTCCTCTTAGGACTGCCTTTGATGCATCCCAAAGATTTTGAATAATTGTGTTTTCATTTTCATTGGTTTCCATGAATTTTTTAAATTCTTCTTTAATTTCCTGTTTGACCCATTCATTCATTACTTGGATGCTCTTTAGCCTCCATGTATTTGAGTTCTTTCTGAATTTCCTCTTGTGATTGAGTTCGAGTCTCAAAGCATTATGGCCTGAAAATATGCAGGGAATGATCCCAATCTTTTGGTACCGGTTGAGACCTGATTTGTGACCTAGGATGTGATCTATTCTGGAAAATGTTCCATGGGCACTAGAGAAGAATGTGTATTCTGTTGCTTTGGGATGGAATGTTCTGAATATATCTGTGAAGTCCTTTTAGTCCAGTGTGTCATTTAAAGTCTTTATTTCTTTGTTGATCTTTTGCTTAGATGACCTGTCCATTTCAGTGAGGGAGGTGTTAAAGTCCCCCACTATTATTGTATTGTTGTCGATGTGTTTCTTTGCTTTTGTTATTAATTGGCTATGTTAGGGGCATAGATATTTACATTGTTAGATCTTCTTGTTGGATAGACCTTTTAAGTAGGATATAGTGTCCTTCCTCATCTCTTATTATGCTCTTTGGTTTAAAATCTAATTTGTCTGATATAAGGATTGCCACCTCAGCTTTCTTTTGGTGTCCATTAGCATGGTAAATTGTTTTCCACCCCCTCACTTTCAATCTGGGGGTGTCTTTGGGTCTAAAATGAGTCTCTTGCAGACAGCATATCAATGGGTCTTGTTTTTTTATCCAGTCTGATAGCCTGTGTCTTTTCATTGGGGCATTTAGCCCATTCACATTCAGAGTAACTATTGAAAGATATGAATTTAGTGCCATTGTATTGCCTGTAAGGTGACTGTTATTGTATATTTTCTGTGTTCCTTTCTGGTCTATGTTGCTTTTAGGCTCTCTCTTTGCTTAGAGGACCCCTTTCAATATTTCTTGTAGGGCTGGTTTCGTGTTTGCAAATTCCTTTAGTTTTTGTTTGTCCTGGAAGCTTTTTATCTCTCCTTCTATTTTCAATGACAGCCTAGCTGGATATAGTATTCTTGGTTGCATATTTTTCTCATTTAGTGCTCTGAAGATATCATGCCAGTCCTTTCTGGCCTGCCAGGTCTCTGTGGATAGGTCTGTTGCCAATCTAATGTTTCTACCATTGTAGGTTACAGATCTCTTCTCCCGAGCTGCTTTCAGGATTTTCTCTTCGTCTCTGAGCCTCGTAAGTTTTACTATTAGGTGTCAGGGTGTTGACCTCTTTTTATTGATTTTGAGGGGTGCTCTCTGAGCCTCCTGGATTTTGATGCTTGTTTCCTTCCCCAAATTAGGGAAGTTCTCTGCTATAATTTGCTCCAGTATACCTTCTGCCCCTCTCTCTCTCTTTCTTCTTGTTCTCAACCCCAATTATTCTAATATTGTTTCATCTTATGGTATCACTTTTCTCTCAAATTCTGCCCTCGTGGTCCAGTAGTTGTTTATCTCTCTTTTTCTCAGCTTCTTTATTTTCCTTCATTTGGTCTTCTATATCACTAATTCTCTCTTCTGCCTCATTTATCCTAGCAGTTAGAGCCTCCATTTTTCATTGCACCTCATTAATAGCCTTTTTGATTTTGATGTGGTTAGATTTTCGTTCTTTTATTTCTCCAGAAAGGGTTTCTCTAATATCTTCCATGCTTTTTTCAAGCCCAGGTAGTATATTTAAAATCATCATCCTGAACTCCAGTTCTGACATCTTGCTAATGTCCGTATTGATTAGGTCCCTGGCAGTCAGTACTGTCTCTCATTGTTTTTTTGTTTTGTTTTGTTTTGTTTTTTTGAGGTGATTTTTTCCATCTTGTCATTTTGTCTGGAGGAGAATAGATGAATGAGGGAACAATAGGCTAACAGGTTAACAATGACCTCAGAAAAATATACACTAAACAAATCAGAAGAGACCTGAAACCAAGGGAAAAGAAAGGAAAAGAAAGAAAAAAGAAAAAAAAGAAAAGAAAAAGATAAAAACAAACAAACAAAGGAAAAAAAACCCAGAATATGATCAAATATGATCAGGCTGGTGCATAGATCAGTGCCACGCACTAGATTTTGGGCATATTTTGGTCTGTTAGAAGAAAGTGCCTCCCAAAATTTTAAAGAAAGAAATACTTATATATGTACAAAAATAAGGGTAAAGACGTTGAAGGGCTGTAATATGACTGTAAAGATGAAAATTATAAAAGATTTTTTAAAAAGAATAGATAAGGTAAGAAGTTGGTTGAAAAAAGAAAGAAGAGGATTAAAAAAAAAGGGAGAGAATGTGATCAGACAGGAGAGTAGCACAAAGCCATACACTAGAGATTTAGGGTATGTTTTGGTTTGTTAGAAGAAACTCTATCCCATAATTTTAAAGAGAGAACAAAGTTAACTACTATAAAGGGATAGCATATGACTCTAAAAATGAAAAAAAAAAAGATTTTTAAAAAAAGGTTTTGATATGATATTGGTGGGAAGAGGGAAAAATGAAAATCAAAAAAAAAAAAAGAAAAAGTGTAAAAAAATTAACTTTGAAAGACTAAAGAATCATGGGAAAAAAGCCATGAATTCTATGTGCAGTATTCCCCTAGAGCTGGAGTTCTGTGGTTCTCATTGATCGGTACACTTGGTCTTGGCTGGCTGTTCTTGCTGATCTTCTGGGGGAGGGGCCTGTTGCCGTGGTTCTCAGATGTCTTTCTGAGAGGCGGGATTGCCTTGCCCTTGCCGGGTCCGGGCTAAGTAATCTGCTCGGGTTTGCTCTCCAGAGCTTTTGTTCCCTGCAAGCTTTCTGTACATCTTTGGAGGAGGGGAGTGAAAATGGTGTCCTCCCAATCTCCACCATGGAGGAGCCGAGAACTCGGGCCCCACTCCTCAGTGAGCCCCCAGAGAAAAGCCGTCAATCACTCCCATCTTCCCGATCTCTGGCTGCACTCTGTGCTCACCCAGCCTGTGACCGAGCATCTGTATCTCTGGCACATGACCCCATTTGGAGTCCCCAAACCCAGCAGATCCCTGCGGTGCCTGCGACACTCCTCCCAGGGGAGGAAGGGGAGTCTCCCGGATCTGCCACTTGTTGGGTTCCTGCTGGAGGAGCAGTGGCCTGACTGTACCACGGATCACGTTTTATGGCAACCCGGAGCTGAGAGCCCACTCCTTGGCTCTGTCTCTGCAGTCAGCTTCCCAGCTCTGATACCTGGGAGCTCTGCTGTACTCAGGCACCCCTGGTCTTTCTCTGACCCCGAGGATCTTGTGACCACACTATCCCAGTGAGGGTTCCACCCCCTGCTTAGCCACTGGAGCGATGTCCCTCAGCAGAGCCCACTTTTAAAATTTTCAATTTTGTGCTCTGCTGCTCTATCACTTGCCAGTAGTGGCTGACGGAGGCCCCCTCCCCCGCTGTCTATATTCCCAAATATCGCCTCAGATTCACTTCTCTGCACATCCTACCTTCCAGAAAGTGGTGCTTTTCTGTTCAGAGAGTTGCTGTTATTCTTTTCTTTGATCTCCTGTTGAGGTCATAATTGTTTGATCCCTATCTAGCCGAATTCCTGGGTCCAGATGAAATTTAGGTCTTGTACTCCTCCGCCATCTTGCTCCTCCTCTATAACTTTTGCATTCTTTACAATTTTGGGATTTAGTGTCTTCTAACAAAGAGACCAAAATACACCCAGGACAAATTGGATCACCCTGTTTTGACCACCTGGGAGATTTATTCTCCCCTCCCCCCCTTTTTTTTCTTTTTCTTTCTATTTTGGATTCTAACCTGTTTGGATTTATCTACTGGGTATTTTGATTGGGTCATGGTTGATATTTTTTATTTTACTCTCTTGTACATCCATTCTTTTCTGGGAAAATGATTAGAAGGAGGAATTCACAACAAAAGAAAGGACCAGAAGGAATACTCTCTGCCACAGATCTAATTTATATGGACATTAGTAAACTATTGGAGCTGGAATTCAGGATAATTATTATAAAGTTACTAGCTGGGCTTTAAAAAAAGCATAAAAGACACTAGAGAATCTCTTATTGCAGAAATAAAATCTAATCAGACAGAAATTAAAAATGCTTTAACTAAGATGCAGTCTAAATTGGATGTTCTAACAGCTAGGGTAAATAAGGCAGAAGAGAGAGTAAGTGACATAGAAGACAAGTTAAAGGAAAGGAAGGAAGCTAAGGAAAAGAGGGGGAAAAAAACAACTAATGGAACATGAGGGGAGACTTTGAGAAATCAGTGATACCATAAAGGGAAACTGTATTAGAATCACTGGGGTACCAGAGGGAAGAAAGAGAGAAAAGGCCAGAAGGAATATATGAGAAAATGATAGCTGAAAACGTCCCTAATCTGGGGAAGGAAAAAGGATAACAAGTCCAAGAAGTAGAGAGGACCCCTCTCAAAATCAATACAAATAGATCAACACCCTGACATATAAAAGTGAAGCTTGCAAATTTCAGAGATAAAGAATAAATCCCGAAAGCAACTGGAGACAAGAGGTTCTTAACCTATGGGAGAAGGAACATTAGATTGGCAGCAAATCTATCCACAGAGATCTGACTGGCCAGAAAGGGCTGGCATGATATATTCAGGATACTAAATGAGAAAAAAAGATGCAGCCAAGAATACTTTATCCAGCCAGCCTGTCATTCAGAATGGAAGGAGAGATAAATAGCTTCCAGGAAAAGCACAAGCTAAAAGAATATGTGACCATGAAATCAGCCATGCAAGATTTATTAAAGGGGATCCTCTAACTGAAGAGAGTCCAAAAGTAACATAGAATGGAACAGAGAAAATATACAGAAACAGGGACATTACAGGTAATACAATGGCACTAAATTCATATCTTTCAATAGTTACTCTAAATGTAAATGGCCTAAATGCTCCAAACAAAAGGCACATTGTATCAGATTGGATAAAAAAAAAAGTAAGACCCATACATATGCTATATAAGAGACTGATTTTGGACCCAAAGCCACTTACAGATTGAAAGTGAGGGGGTAGAGAACCATATATCATGCTAATGGATATCAAAGAAAACTGGGGTAGCAATCCTCATATTAGACAAATTAGATTTTAAACCAAAGAAGGTAGTAAGGGATGAAGAGGGACATTATATCACACTTAAAGCGTCTATCCAGCAAGAACTAACAATTCTAAATATTTGTGCTCTTAACTTGGGAGCAACCAATTATATCAACCAATTAATAATCAAATTAAAGAAACACAGTGATAATACAATAATACTAGGGGACTTTAACACCCCACTCACCGTAATGGACAGATCATCTAAGAAGAAGATTAAAAAGGAAACAAGGGAATGACACACTGGACCAGATGGACTTCACAGATATATACAGAGCATTCCATCCTAGACCAACACAATACATATTCTTCTCGAGTGCACATGGAATGTTCTCTAGAATAGATCACATACTGTGTCACAAATTGCAGAGAAGTTGCTGTCAGGTCTCAACCAACAGAAAAAGATCAGAATTGTTCCCTGCATATTTTCAGATGACAATGCTTTTAAACTTGAACTCAATCACAGAGAGGATTTGGAAGGAACTCAAACTCTTGGAGACTAAAGAATGAATGGAGACTAAAGAATGAATGAAGGGGGGCAGCCAGGTGGCTCTGTATGTTAAGAGTCTGCCTTCAGCTCAGGTCATGAACCCAGTGTCCTGGGATCGAGCCCCATGTCAGGATCCCTGCTCAGCGGGAAGTCTGCTTCTCCCTCTCCCTCTCCCTCTGCCTGCCACTACCCCTGCTTCTGCTCCCTCTCTCGCTATCTCTCTGTGTCAAATAAATAAATAAAATCCATAAAAAAATGAATGAAGGAAATTAAATAATTTTAAAAATATGTAAACAAATAAAAATGAAAACACAGCTGTTCAAAACCTTTGGGATACAGCAAAGGTGGTCCTAAGAGAGAAGTACATAGTAATACAAGCCTTTTTCAAAAATTAGAAAAGTCTCAAATACACAAGTTAATCTTACACCTGAAGGAGCAGGAGAAAGAACAGGAAATAAAGCCAAACTCAAGGAAGAGAAGAGTAATAATAAAGATTAGAGCAGAAATGAATGAAATACAAATCAGCAGAACAGTAGGACAGATCAATGAGACTAGAAGCTGGTTTTTAGAAGGAATTAATAAGATCAATAAACCCTTAGCCAGACTTATCTAAAAGAAAAGAGAAAGTACCCAAATTAATAAAATCATGAATGAAAGAGATCACGACCACAACCAAGGATATACAAACAATCTTAAGAATATATTATGAGCAACTATATGCCAACAAATTAGACTATCTGGAAGAAATGGATGCATTCCTGGAAACTTATACCTACAAAAACTGAAACAGGAAGAAATAGAAAACTTGAATAGACCCATAACCAGGAAGGAAATTAAAGCAGTAATCAAAAATCTCCCAACACACAAGAGTACAGAGCCAGATGAATTTCCAGGGGAATTCTACGAAACATTTAAGGAAGAACTAATACATATTCTTCTGAAGCTATTTCAAAAAATAGAAAGGGAAGGAAAACTTCCAAACTTGTTCTATGAGGCCAGCATTACCTTGATCCCTAAACCAACAAAGACGTAATCAAAAAGGAGAATTACAGACCAATATCCCTGATGAACATGGAGGCCAAAATTCTCACCAAGATTCTAGCCAATAGGATCCAACAGTACATTAAAAGGATTATTCACCACGACCAAGTGGGATTTATTCCTGGCCTACAAGGGGGGTTCAACATTCACAAATCAAACAATGTGGTACATCACATCAATAAAAGACAGGACAAGAAACATATGATCCTGTCCATTGATGTAGAAAAAGCATTTGACAAAGTACAGCATCCTTTCTTGATTAAAACTCTCCACAGTGTAGGCATAGAGGGAACATACCTCAATATCATAAAAGCAATATATGGAAAGCCCACAGCAAATATCATTTTCAATATGGAAAACTAAGAGCTTTCCCCTAAGGTCAGGAACACGACAGAGATGTCCACTCTCACCACTGTCGTTCAACATAGTACTGGAAGTCCTAGCCTCAACAATCAGACAACACAAAGAAAGAAAAGTTTTCAAATTGGCAAAGAAGAAGTCAAACTCTCACTCTTTGCAGATGACATGACACTCTATGTGGAAAACCCAAAGGACTCCACTCCAAAATTGCTAGAACTCATACAGCATTTCATCAATGTGGCAAGATATAAAATCAATGCACAGAAATCAGTTGCATTTCTATTCACTAACAATGAGAAAGAAGAAAGAGAAATTAAGGATCTGTCCTATTCACAATTGCCTCAAAAACCACTAGGAATAAAACTAACTAAAGAGGTAGAGGATCTGTACTCCCAAAACTACAGAACACTTTTGAAAGAAATTGAGGAAGACACAAATACATGGAAAAACATTTATATTCATGGATTGGAAGAACAAATATTATTAAAATGTCTATGCTACCCAGAGCAATTTACACATTCAGTGCAATCCCTATCAAAATACCATCGACTTTTTCCACAGAGCTGGAACAAATAATCCTAAAATTTGTATGGGACCATAAAAGACCCTGAATAAGCTAGAGGAATGTTGCAAAAGAAAACCAAAGATGGTGACATCACAATGCCTGACTTCAAGCTATATTACAAAGCTGTGATCATCAAGACAGTATGGTATTGGCACAAAAACAGACACATGGATCAATGGAACAGAATAGGGAATGCAGAAAAGAACTCTCAACTCTATGGTGAACTAATCTTTGACAAAGCAGGAAAGAATATCCAATATTAAAAGGACAGTCTCTTCAACAAATGGTGATGGGAAATTTGGTCTGCCACATGTAGAAGAATGAAACTGGACCTTTATCTTACACTGTACCCAAATATAAAATGAAATGGACTGAAGACCTCAATGTCAGACAGGAATCCATCAAAATCCTAGAGGAGAACATAGGCAGCAGCCTCTTCAATCTTGGCCAGAGAAACTTCTTTCTAGTCATGTCTCCAAAGGCAAGGGAAACAAAGGCAAAAATGAACTATTGGGATTTCATCAAGATAAAAAGCTTTTGCACAGGAAAGGAAACAGTTGCCAAAACCAAAAGACAATCTACAGAATGGGAGAAAATATTTGCAAATGTCTTATCAGATAAAGGGCTAGTATCCAAGATCTATAAAGATCGACCCCCAAAAAACAAATAATCCAGTCAAGACATGGGCAGAAGACATGACCATTTTCCAAAGAAGACATACCAATGGCCAACTGACACATGAAAAAATGCTCCACATCCCTTGGCCTCAATGACATACAAATCAAAAACACAATGAAATGCCACCTCACACCAGTCTGAATGGCCACAATTAATAAGACAGGAAACACAAATGTTGGTGAGGATGTGGAGAAAGGGGAATCCTATTACACTCTTGGTAGGAATGCAAGCTGGTACAGCTACTCTGGAAAACAGTAAAGAGGTTCCTCAAGAAGTTAAAAATAGAGCTACCTTACGACCCAGCAATTGCACTGTTAGGTATTTACCCCAAAGATACAAAGGTAGTGTTCTGAAGGGACACCTGCACCCCAATGTTCATAGCAGCAATGTCCACCATAGCCAAAATGTGGAAAGAGCTGATGTGTCCATCAACAGATGAATGGATAAAGATGTGGTATATATATACAATGGAGTATTAGTCAACCATCAGAAAGGATGAATGCTTATCATTTACATTGATGGACGGAACTGGAGTGTATTATGCTGAGCTAAATAAGTCAAGCAGAGAAAGACAATTATCATATGGTTTCACTCATATGTGGAACAAAAGAAACGGGGCAGAGGATCGTAGGGGAAATGAGGGAAAACAGAATGGGAACTCATCAGAGAGGGAGAAAAACCATAAGAGACTCTTAACTATAGGAAACAAACTGAGGGTTGCTTGAGGGGAAGTGGGTGGGAGGATGGGGTAATTGGGTGATGGGCATTAAGGAGAGCATGTGATATGATTAGTATTGGGTGTTATATCAAACCGATAAATTATGAACAATACCTCTGAAAGTAATTATGTACTATAAGTTGGCTAATTGAATTTAAGTAAATAAATATTTTTAAAAAAGGAAAAGATAATCTCAGAGCCATGTTGGTTATAACCACAGTAACTCCATGAATCTCCAGATGTCACAGCTGAGGCAGGTTTTCCTAGTCCTTGGATCATTGTTGCACCTTTTTTCCCCACTAGTTCCTTTCTTATTTCTTCCAAGAAGAGAGATACAAGGTTAGGTCATCTTATATTACATTACAGAATTATTTTACAGAACGTTAAGAATGCCTGGTTTCTTTATAAATTTTGGACACTAACACTTCATTTGATATGTCATTTGCAAATATCTTCTCCCATTCAGTAGATTAGCTTTGTTGATTGTTTCCTTCACAATGCAGAAGATTTTATTTTGATGTAGTCTCAGTAGTTTATTTTTTTATTTTATTTCCTTTGCTTCAGGAGACATCTAGAAAAATGACACAATAGCCGATATTAGAAACCTTACTGCCTGTGTTCTCCTCTACGTTTTTTTTTCCAAATTTTTATTTAAATACTAGTTAGTTAACATAGAGTATAATATTAGTTTTAAGAGTAGAATTTAGTGATTCATCACTTACATATGATGCCCAGTGATCATCACAACAAGTGTCCTATTTTCTTTTAAAGATTTATTATTTATTTATTTATTTACTTATTTATTTCAGAGACAGAGAGTATGAGCAGGAATAGGGGCAAAGGGAGAGAGAGAGAATCCTCAAGCAGACTCCCTACTGAGCATGGAGCCTGATGCAGGGCTCAATCCCAGACCCCGAGATCATGACCTGAGCAGAAATCAAGAGTCAAGTGCCCAACCAACTGAGGCACTCAGGTGCCCCACAAGTTCCCTCCTTAATACCTATCACCCATTTATCCCATTCCTCACCCACCTCCCTCCATCAATCCTCAGTTTGTTCTCTATCATTAAGAGTCTCTTATGGTTTGCCTCCTTCTCTCTCTCTTTTTTTCCCCCTTTCCATACATTCATCTGTTTTGTTTCCTAAATTCCACATATGAGTGAAAAAATATGATATTTGTCTTTCTCTGACTGACTTATTTTGCTTACCATACCATACTCTAGCTCCATCCAAGTCTTTGCAAATGGCAAGATTTCATTTTTTTTGATGGCTTAGTAATATTCCATTGCATTTATATATACCACCTCTCCTTTATCCATTCATCAGTCAATGGACATGTGGGCTCTCCATAGTTTGGCTATTGTTGATAACGCTGCTATAAACATGGGGTGCATGTTTCTCTTCAAATCTGTATTTTTGTATCTCAGGTAAATACTTAGTAGTGCAATTGCTGGATCATAAGGTAGTTCTATTTTTAACTTTCTGAGGAACCTTCACACTGTTTTCCAGAGTAGCTGCACCATTTTGCATTCCCACCAACAGTGTAAGAGGGTTCCCCTTTCTCCGCATCCTTGCCAACATCTGTTGTTTCCTGAGTTAATTTTAGCCATTCTGACAGGTATGAGGTGATATCTCATTGTGGAATTGATTTGTATATCCCTGATGATGAGTGATGTTGAGTATCTTTTCATGTGTCTGTTAGCCATCTGGATGTCTTCTTTGGAAAAAAAAAAATCTCTTCATTCCTTCACTGTGCAAGTTTTTTAACTTGATGAAGTCCCAATAGTTATTTTTGCTTTTGTTTCCCTTGCCTCCAGTGACTTGTCTAGTAAGACATTGCTATCGGTGAGGTCAAAGAGGTTGCTGCCTGTTCTTCTCTAGGATCTTGATGGTTTCCTGTCCCATATTTAGATCTTTCATCCATTTTGAAATTATGGTGTAAATAAGTGGTCCAGTTCCATTCCTGTACAAGTTATTGTCCAGTTTTCCCAAGACTATTTGTTGAAGACACTGTCTTTCTCCCATTGGATATTCTTTCCTACTTTGTTGAAGATTAGTTGACATATACTTGTGGGTCCATTTCTAGGTTTTCTATTCTGTTCCATTGATCTATGTGTCTGTTTTTGTGACAGTACCATAGTGTCTTGATGACTACAACTTTGTAATGTAGCTTGAAGTCAAAAATCGTGGTGCCTCACACTTTGCTATTCTTTTTCAGAATTGTTTTGGCTATTTGAGGCCTTTGTGGTTCTATACAAATTTTAGGATTTTTTTTTTCATTCATGATTTTATTTATTTGAGCTCTTTCATTCTTTTCTTTTTGGTAAGTTTGGCTAGGGGTTTACCAATTTTATTAATTCTGTCAAAGAACAGTTTCATTGATCTGTTCTACTGTGGGGGTTTTTTGTTTGTTTGCTTGTTTGTTTGCTTCTATATCATTTATTTCTGCTCTAATCTTTATTATTTCCCTTCTTCCACAGGCTATAAGGTTTATTTGCTATTTCTTTTCTAGTTCCTTTGGGTGTAAGGTTGGGTGTGTATTTGGGACTTTTTTTGCTTTGTGAGGTAGGCCTGTATTACAATATACTTCCTTCTTAGGATTCCCTTTGCTGAAACCCAAAGGTTTTGGACTGTAGCTTTTTCATTTTCATTTGCTTCCATTTATTTTTTTTATTTCTTTTTTATTATGTTCAGTTAGCTACTGTATAGTACATAATTAGTCCTTGATGCAGTGTTCAATGATTCATTAGTTAAGTATAACACCCAGTGCTCATCACAGCACGTGCCCTTCTCAATACCCATCATCCTGTTACCCCCACCCCCCACACTCCTCCCCTCTTCTTCTTTAATTCCTGGTTAACCCTTTTCATTCTTTAGTAGGATGTTCTTTAATCTCTATGTATTTGTGGCCTTTCCAATTTTTTTCTTGTAGTTGACTTCAAGTTTCATAGTCTTGTGGTCTGAAAATATGCATGGTATGATCTCAATCATTTTGTACCCATTGAAACCAGATTTGTGACCCAGTATGCAATCTATTCTGGAGAATGTTCCATGCGCACTGGAGAAGATTGTGTATTCCTTGTTTTTAGGATGAAACACTCTGAATGTATCTGTGAAATGCATCTGGTCCAGTGTGTCATTCAAAGCCACTACTTTCTTTGTTGATCTGCTTAGATGATCTGTCCATTGCTATGAGAAGGGTGTTAAAATTCCCTACTATTATTGTATTTTTATCAATGCATTTCTTTATGTTTATTATTAATTGATTTATCTATTTGGGTGCTTGCATGTTGGGGGCATAAATATTTATAATTGTTAGATCTTCTTAATGGATAGAACCTTAATTATGATATAATGCCCTTCTTCATCTCTTTTTATGGTTTTTATTTTAAAATCTAGGCTGTCTGATATAAGTATGGCTACTCTGGCTTTCTTTTGGCATCCATTACCATGACAGATGGTTCTCCATTCCCTCAATTCCTTTTTTTCCCCCTCTTTACTATTTTATTTAAATTCAATTAGTTAACTTATAGTGTATCATTAGTTTCAGATGTAGAGTCAGTAATTCATCAGTTGAATATAACACCGAGTGCTCATTACATCATGTACCCTCCTTAATGGTCATCAACCAGTTCCCCTAAGCCCCCCACATCCCCTCCAGCAACCCTGTTTGTTTCCTATAGTTAAAAGTCACATAAGTTTTGTCTCCCACTCTGATTTCATCTTATTTTAGTTTTCTCTCCCTTCCCCTATGATCCTCAGTTTTGTTTCTTAAATTCCACCACATGGGTGAAAACATGATAATTGTCTTCCTCTGATTGACTTATTTCATTCAGCATAATACCCTCTAGTTCCATCCACATCAGTGTAAATTGTAAAATTTCAACCTTATTAATAGCTGAGTAATATTCCATTGTATATCTATACCACATTTCTTTATTCATTCATCTGTCAAAAGTCATCTGGGCTCCCTCCACAGTTTAGTTATTGTGGACATTGCTGCTATGAACATTGGAGTGCAGGTGCCTATTCAAACCACCGAATTTCTATATTTGGGGTAAATACATAGTAGTGCAATTGCTGTGTCATGGGGTAGCTCTATTTTTAACTTCTTGAGGAACTTCCATACTGTTTTCCAGAGTGGATATATCAGCTTACATTCCCACCAAGAGTGTAAGAGGGTTCCCCTTTCTCCAAATCCTCACCAACATTTGTTGTTTCCTGTCTTACTAATTGTAGCCATTCTGACTGGTGTGAGGTGGTATCTCATTGTGGTTTTGATTTGTATTTTTCTGATGCCAAATGATAAGCTTTTTTTCATGTGCTTGTTGGCCATTAGTATATCTTCTTTGGAGAAATGTCTGTTCATGTCTTCTGCCCATTTCTTGACTGGATTATTCGTTCTTTGGGTGTTGAGTTTGAAAAGTTCTTTATAGATCTTGGATACCAGCCCTTTTCTGATAAGACATTTGCAAATATCTTCTCCCATTCTGTAGATTGTCCTTTCATTTTGGTAACTGTTTCCTTTACTGTGCAAAAGCTTTTTATCTTGATGAAGTCCCAATAGTTCATTTTTGCTTTTGTTTTCCTTGCCCATGTCTAGCAAGAGGCTTCTGTAGCTGGTCGAAGAGGCTGCTCCAGGATTTTGATGGATTTGTCTCACATTTAGGTGTTTCTTTCATCCGTTTAGAGGTAGGTGTGTGTGTGTGTGTGTGTGTGTGTGTGTGTGTGTGTGTGTGTGGTGTAAGAAAATGGTCCAGTTTCATTCTTCTATATGTGGGGACCAATTTTCCTAAAACCATTTGTTGAAGAGACTATCTTTTTTTCCATTGGATATTCTTTCATATTCAACTGTTCAAATATTAGTTGACCACAGAGTGAATTGAGGGTCCATTTCTGGGTTCTCTATTCTGGTTCCATTGATCTATGTGTATGTTTTTTTGCCAATACCATACTGTCTTGATGATCACAGCTTTGTAATATAGTTTGAAGACAGGCACTGTGATTCTGCCAGCATTGGCTTTCTTTTGCAACATTTCTCTGGCTATTCAGGGTCTTTTGTGGTTCCATAGAAATTTTAGGTTTATTTGTTCCAGCTCTGTGGAAAAGGTTGATGGTATTTTGATAGGGATTGCATTGAATGTGTAGATTGCTCTGGGTAGCATAGACATTTTAAAAATATTTGTTCTTCCAATCCATGAGTATGGAATATTTTTCCATGTATTTGTGTCTCCTCAATTTCTTTCAAAAGTGTTCTGTAGTTTTGGGAGTACAAATCCTATAACTCTTTGGTTAGGTTTATTCCTAGGTATCAAGTAGTTTTGAGTGCAATTGTGAATGGGATAAATCCTTAATTTCTCTTTCTTCTGTTTCATTGTTTGTGTGTAGAAATGCAACTGATTTATGTGCATTGATTTTATATTGTACCACATTGCTGAATTGCTGTATGATTCTAGCAATTTTGGAGTGGAGTCCTTTGGGTTTTCCACATAGAGTGTCATGTCATCTGCAAAGAGTGAGAGTTTGACTTCTTTGCCAATTTGAAAGCTTTTCTTTCTTTGTGTTGTCTGATTGCTGAGGCTAGGACTTCCAGTACTATGTTGAACAGCAGTGGTGAGAGTGGACATCTCTGTCGTGTTCCTGACCCTAGGGGAAAGCTCTTAGTTTTCCATATTGAGAATGATATTTGCTGTGGGCTTTCCATATATTGCTTTTATGATATTGAGGTATGTTCCCTCTATGCCTACACTGTGGAGAGTTTTAATCAAGAAAGGATGCTGTACTTTGTCAAATGCTTTTTCTACATCAATTGACAGGATCATATGATTCTTGACCTGTCTTTTATTAATGTGATGTATCACATTGATTGATTTGTGAATGTTGAACCACCCTTGTAGGCCAGGAATAAATCCTACTTGGTCGTGGTGAATAATCCTTTTAATGTACTGTTGGATCCTATTGGCTAGAATTTTGGTGAGAATTTTGGCCTCCATGTTCATCAGGGATATTGGTCTGTAATTCTCCTTTTTGATTACGTCTTTGTTGGTTTAGGGATCAAGGTAATGCTGGCCTCATAGAACAAGTTTGGAAGTTTTCCTTCCCTTTCTATATTTTGAAACAGCTTCAGAAGAATAGGTATTAATTCTTCTCTAAATGGTCAGTAGAATTCCCCTGGGAATTCATCTGGCTCTGGACTCTTGTGTGTTGGGAGATTTTTGATTACTGCTTCAAGTCCCTTGCTGGTTATGAGTCTGTTCAGGTTTTCTATTTCTTCCTCGTTCAGTTTTGGTAGTTTATATATTTTCTGGGAATGCATCCATTGCTTCCAGATTGTCTAATTTGTTGGTATATAGTTGCTCATAATATGTTCTTATAATTGTTTGTATTTCTTCAGTGTTGGTTGTGATCTATCCTCTTTCATTCATATTCTATTTATTTGAGCCCTTTCTCTTTTCTGTTTGATAAGTCTCACTGACAAGTTTGACAATTTTTTTTTAATTCTGTGAAACAACCAGCTCCTAGTTTCATTGATCTTTTCTGCTCTTCTTGTATTATTCAATGATTTCTGCTCCAATCTTTATTATTTCTCTTCTCTTGCTTGGTTTTGGCTTTAGTTGCTGTTTTTTCTCCCGTTCCTTTATGTGTATGGTTAGCTTGTGTATTTGAGACTTTTCTTGTTTCTTGAGAAAGGTCTATATTGCTATATATTTCCCATTTAGGACTGCCTTTGCTGCATTCCAAAGATTTTGAACAGTTGTGTTTTCATTTTCAATTGTTTCCATGAATTTTTAAAATTCTTCTTTAATTTCCTACTTGACCCACTTATGCTCTTTAACCTACAAGAGTTTGAATTCCTTCCAAATTTCCTCTTGCGTTTGAGTTCAAGTTTCAAAGCATTGTGGTCTGAATATATGCAGGGAATAATTCCAATTTTTTGGTACCAGTTGACACCAGATTTGTGACCCAGTATGTGATCTATTCTGGAGAATGTTCCATGGGCACTCAAGAAGAATGTATTCTGTTGCTTTAGGATGAAATGCTCTGAATATATCTGTGAAGCCCTCTGGTCCAGTGTGCCATTCAAAGCCCTTGCTTCCTTGTTAATCTTCTGCTTAGAATATCTGTCCATTGTTGTGGGTGGGGTGTTAAGGTTCCCTACTATTATTGAATTATTATCAAGATGTTTCTTAAATTTGGTTATTAATTGGTTCATATAATTGGCTGCTCCTAAGTTAGGAGCATAAATATTAATAATTGTTAGAAATTCTTGCTGGATAGACCCTTTAAGTATGATACAGTGTGCCTCTTCATGTCTTAGTACAGTCTTTGGTTTAAAATCTAATTTGGATGTATGAGGATTGCTACCCCAGTTTTCTTCTGAAGTCCATTAGCATGATATATGGTTCTCCATCCCCTCACTCTCAATATGGAGGTGTCTTTGGGTCTAAAATGAGTCTCTTACAGACAGTATATTGATGGGTCTCACTGTTTATCCACTCTAATACCCTGTGTCTTTGATTAAAGCATTTAGCCTATTTACATTCAGACTAACTATTGAAAGATATAAATTGTTGCCATTGTATTACCTGTAAAGTCCCTGTTTATGTATATTGTCTCTCTTTTTGGTCTATGTTACTTTTGGGCTCTCTCTTTGCTTAAAGGATCCCCTTTAATATATCTTGCAGGGCTGGTTTAGTGATCACAAATTCTTTTAGTTTCTGTTTTTCCTGGAAGCTCTTTATCTCTCCTTCCATTCCGAATGACAGTCTTACTGGATAGTGTATTCTTGGCTGGATTTTTTTCTCATTTAGTACCCTGAATATATCATGCTAGTGTTTTCTGGCCTGCCAGGTCTCTGTTGATAAGTCCTCTGCCAACCTTATATTTCTACATTTGTAGGTTAAGAACCTCTTGTCTCCAGCTACTTTCAGGATTTTCTCTTTATCTCTGAAATTTGCAAGCTTTACTATTATATGTCAGGGTGTTGACCTATATTTATTGATTTTGTGGGGGATTCTCTGTGCCTCCTGGATTTGAATGCTTGTTTCCTTCCCCAGATTATGGATATTCTCAGCTATTATTGTTAAATAACTCTTCCGCCCTCTCTGTCTCTCTTTTTCTTCATCTTTTGGGACCCTTATTATTCAAATATTATTGTGCTTTATGGTATCACTGATCTCTTTAAGTCTCCTTTCATAATCAGTATTTGTTTTTCTCTCTTTTTCTCAGCTTCCTTACTTTCCATCATTTTGTCTTCTATATCCCTGACTCTCTCTGCTGCCTAATTTATCCTAGCAGTTAGAGTCTCCATTTTTGACTGCATATCAGTAATAGCATTTTTAATTTGGGCCTGATTAGATTTTATTTCTTTTAGTTCTGCATTAAGGGATTCTCTAGTGTCTTTTATTTTTTTTACAATTGCAGCTAGTATTTATAATTGTTATTCTGAATTCTAGCTCTATCATCTTACTTATATCCGTATCATTGAATCTATGGCAGAGAGTATTACATCTTGTTCTTTCTTTTGTTGTGAATTTCTCCTTCTAGTCATTTTGTCCGCAAAAAAAAAAAAAAAGGAGGAAAGAAAGAGGGGGCGCCTGGGTGGCTCAGTTGGTTTAGGTTTAAAATGAGTCTCTTGTAGCAGCATATTGATGGGTCTTGTTTTTTATTTATTCTAATACCCTATGTCTTTTGATTGGAGCATTTAGTCTATTTACATTCAGAGTGATTATTGATAGATATGAAGTTAGTGCCGTTGTGTTACCTGTAAGTTTGGTGTTTCTGGTGATGTTCTTTGTTCCTTTCTATTCTTTGTTGTTTGGGGTTTTTGTTTTTTTTTTTTTCTCCACTCAGAATCCCCTTTAATATTTCTTGCAGGGCTGGCTTAATGGTCACAAACTGCTTTAGTTTTTGCTTGTCTTGGAAACTCTTTATTTCCCCTGTTATTCTGAATGACAGCCTTGCTGGATAAAGTATTCTTGGTTGCTTTTTTTTTTTTTAATACATTCAGCTAGTTGAATATATCATGCCACTGTCTACTGACTTGCCAAGTTTCTGTGGACAGATCTGTTGTGTACCTGATCTGTAGGTTCTTTCTTCTGGTTCATTTGTAGGTTAAGGACTTTTTTTCCCTTGCTGCTCTCAGGATTTGTTTCATGTTTGTGTATTTTGTGAATTTGACTATAATGTCTTAGCTATGGCTGGCTTTTGTTGAATTTAATAGGAGGTCTCTGTGCTCCTTGGATTTTGCTGTCTGTTTCCCTCCCCAGATTAGGGAAGTTTTCAGCTATAATTTGCACAAATAAACCTTCTGCTTTATTTCTCTTCTTCTTCTGGGACTCCCAGGATACAAATGTTATTTCACTTTAAGGAGTCACTGAGTTCCCTAAGTCTACATTTGTGAACCAATACCTTTCTTTCCCTCTTTTTTTCACCTTCATTATTTTCTATAACTTTATCTGGTATACCACTAATTAGTTTCTCTGCTTTGTCCATCCTTCTTGTCATTGCATCCACTCAATTTTGCATCTCAGTTACAGTATTTTTTATTTTGGCCTAACTAGTTTTTAAGTTCTTTTAACTCTGCAGTAAGGGGTTCTCGAGTGTCTTCTATGCTTTTCTCAAGCCCAGCTAGTATACTTATCATTATTGTTTTAAATTCTGGTTCAGACATCTTATTTGCATCTGTATTGATTAAATCCCTGGCTGTGACTTCTTCTTGATCTTTCTTTTGGAGTGAATTCCTCCATCTTGTCATTTTTTCTAGGCCGTGTATGTGTGTGTGTGTGTGTGTGTGTGTGTGTGTGTGTGATTGTTAGGAAAGCCTGTTATTCCTGCTCCTGAGAGTAATGACTATATTAAGAAGGAGGGGGGAAGCAATCTAGATCCTATTTCTCCTAGAGCTGAAGCATTGGAGCAGTCTATGATCAGTAGACTTGGTGCAAGCAAGAGGTTTGTGCTTGTCTTCTGGGGGGTATGGCTTGTTATGCTGATTCTCAGGAGGACTTGCCCTATTGGAGATGCATGTGCAGGGAGCAGTAGGGCAGGGCTTGGTATAAGCAGCTCCAGCCTCCACTGGATGGTGCTGTTTTGCGCAGTGAAGTAGGTCAGTGAAGGGAATGAGAAGAGAAGGGAATGGCTGTCTTGTCCCCAAGCAGGAAGTTTGCCGCTCTTCAGGAAGCTATCATAGAAGAGCAAACAATCATCCCTTTTAGGATTTTTATGATTTCAGGTTTCACATTCAGGTATTTAATCCATTTTGAATTTACTTTTGTGTATGGTGTAAGAAAGTGGTCCGGTTTCATTCTTTTGAATGTAGCTGACTGGTTTTTCCAATTCCATTTGTTGAAGAGACTATCTTTTTTCCCATTGGATATTCTTTCTTGCTTTGTCAAAGATTAATTGACTATGTAATTGTGGAAACATAAAAATCAACATCAAAAAACCCCCCAAATAATCCAATTAAAAGATGGGCAAAACTTATAAAGGAATGCAGAAAGGCTCTAGTATGATTCTGCATCTGTTTTTTTTTTTTTTCTTTCTTTCTTTCTTTTTTTTTTTTTTTTGAAAGAGAGATTGAGGGAGAGCATGAGCTACGTGAGGGGTAAAGGGAGAGGAAGTGAGAGAATCTTCTGTGTGGAGCCTGATGTGGGGCTCACCAATTTCACAATCCTGAGATCATAACCTGAGCTGAAATCAAGAGTCAGATGATTAACCAACTGAACCACATAGGCACCCCTCATTCTGCATCTTAAAATTATTTTTAAATGATTATTTTAAAGTGGTTTTTAAACACTATGCAGATATTGCATGTAAGAGTCTACAGAAATATTATTAGTATTATTCCAATCTGCAGAGCTTATAAAAAGTATCACAGGGCGCCTGGGTGGCTCAGTCATTAAGCGTATGCCTTCGGCTCAGGTCATGATCCCGGGGTCCTGGGATCGAGCCCCACATCAGGCTCCCTGCTCAGCAGGGAGCCTGCTTCTCCCTCTCCCTCTGCTGCTCCTCCTGCTTGTTCTCCCTCTCTCTCTGTCAAATAAATAAATAAAATATTTTTTAAAAAAGTATCACAAACCCACTTACAAATATCACACACACTAACAGTTTATATAGGAGGTGTAAGGTAATATTGTCTCATGTTTATAGATAAATCTGGGGTATAAAAAAGGCAAAAGTCTGAAATTTTTGACCACATCAGGATGAGAATCTAGGGGTTCTGATTTCTGACAAGGTGAATTCCTATTATGCCCAGCTATGCCTGGATCAATAACTTAGATAAAAAAAAAAATGTCAGTAACTTCAAGTGAAGACAGGGAGTGAGAGAAACAAGCAGAAGATATAGATTCAGAAAACAAACAATAATCTTACAGACAAGAGTTTGTTTTAGGAAAGGTATAACATTTTTATTGTGGCAGACATTATACTTGGTTCACCAATTAGGCAATCACATCACTTTTTTTTAAAGATTATATATATATATATATATATATATATATATATATATATATATATTTATCAGATTGAAAAAGAGAGAGAGAACACAAGTGGGGGGTGGGGGGGGAATGGCAGGCAGAGGGAGAAGCAGTCTCCCCACTGAGCAAGGAGACAGATGCAGGACTCAATCCCAGGACCCTGGGATCATGACCCCAGCTGAAGGCAGACACTTAACTGACTGAGCCACCCAGGCATCCCAGTCACAGCACTTTTTATTCTGTTTTGTTTTGAGGCTGGAGAACTCAATACTTATTTTCCAGCCACTTTGATGGTAAGCATAGTTGTTATGTGTTATTTTTCACACTAATGTGATCATTGAGAAGGTCTAGTTTTGTTTTTTTGGGTTTTTTTTCCCAAATAAAAGAGACAGTTGAAACAAATGAGCTAATTTCTTCAGAACTGCTGTCTTGTCTTAAGACCACAAGCATAACAGAAAGGCCAATTGAATCAGAGACACCATGCCTCACACCATGTAGTTCTAAAATAATTTAATAAGCTATTATCTCTAGGTTGTATTTCGAGGAAATAATACCTCATAATTTGCAGCTGAATGATTTTTAAAATTTAATGTAATTTTCAAATTGGGATTGCAGCTAAATCTCCTAAATCTGGTGTTAAAATGGAGGGGACAGGGAGAGCCTAAATAATAGAGTTGTCAGAACAATCAACTAAGAAACATGTACAAGTTTGTAGCAAAGACTGGCATTGAGAATACATTTACTGGACCTTCTTCTCCATAGCTACTACCTTCTACTCCCTCTTCTAAGATCTTTATACTCATGATAATGATAAATGTAGCAAAACATTCCTTCCTGGACAGATCTCAAAGTCAGATATAGACTGGATGAATGAATGAAAGACAGACTTTGTAGTTCTAGATGAAAAATTATGGATGTATTCTAAGGGTAAATGTTACCCTTAGAAAACATCCATTATGTTTTCTAGACCCTACTCCCACCTGCATTTAATTCAAGAATAAATTAGTTCTCAGCTAGTTGCCACAATTACATCCCATTCCTCATTGTTCTTCAAGTTGTATGTATGCATGTACATGTGCATGTATGCATGTACTGGCTAAAGTTAAAATTTTTCTTTTCCTAGAGATGCTTGTACTTGAATAGGAGACTCTTGAAGCTATAGAACCTTTAGAATATGACAGATATGTTCTCAGGTACTCTGACAGATGGCAAACCAGATTTTCAAGTGACATTATTTATGGTAAAGAAAGTTAAAAGTAGGCAGTTATTCTACATTTTTATAGGCTTGACCTACTAAGAAGCATTATTTAGGCACAAAACAAGTTCTAGTGTTCCTCCTATTTTTGATTCAGGCCCAGCAATTTGTTGATAGCCCATACCATGGCAAATTTAATTGATATTGATGGCCTATACTTTTAGGATTTTTATCCTGATTATTTATAAGTGATTAAATGTCCATGACTCTTTGAAGCTGAAAAACAAATGTTTCTAAGAGCCAAGGCTATTTGCTGATTTTCCAAGGCTAATAATATAACTGTAGCTTGCACTTCAGTGTTTGGAAGGGAGACATTTTCAGCACTGAGGTAAGTATGTAGTGTCTTGGGGAAGGAAGAATCTGATGTGGTCTAGAGAGGAGAGCTAAGTTTATCTGGCTAGAGAAGAGAGGAAATAAGATAAAAACATTAAAGGGTATTTACTTCCTTTGATAAATATTTTTTTCTTTAGCAATTGAATAAACTTTTCTTCTTTTAATATAAATCCATTATATTCAGCTATGTCACCACCACAAAATAAAATTAATCCTTTGTTCTCATGTTTGCCTTTTTTTCTTCTTGGTTGAAATTACATTTCACCATAGTGTATGCATATTCATGCTCCCAGTTTTTTTTTCCCCTGATTTTTCATTGGCTCAGATTTCATTGAATTGGAGCAAATTCATTTCTCTTCTTTACTTCCCCAGTGTAATGGAAGCACTGCTCTCAGACCGAGAAATCTCACCTAACTGGAGAAAAGTAGCCACCACATAAAGGGAAGATGCAATGAAGATGAGTGGGGTGCTGCATCTCATCATTCACTTCAGTGTTTTCTCCTGCTGATTAAACCTTAATTTCTGTTTAAATTATTTGTGTGCCTTTCTCTAAGTGTATTTATTCTGCTGTAAAATTACTTGCATAACCAGAATTAATATTATTGTAACTGTTTTACAAAGTGCATTATCGTCACTTTGCAAAGTGTCAGGGCAGTCTTTCCAAATCAGCACTTCATCTAGTTCCATTGAGCAGAATCCTGGCAGAAACAAAACATGGATTTTAGGCATACTCATGTACTCTTTTGCATATACATCAAATGCCATAGCATCTAGAGGGGAATTAATTTGGGAGTTGGCTCTACATTGATTTATGTAATTAGTATTTATTTTAATTTATTAAATATATTTATTTCTTGCCTTCTTCCTTTTCCCCATTAAAGGATTAGCCATAACCACAATAAAAACACTTATATAAAGGTTGATATAATTTAAATAAGAAAATGAATATCAGAACCAAAGAAATGAGGAGGGAGTATATCTTTGCTATAACTGTAGATCAAACATATCTCAGAGATTCCTAAATAAAGCAAAGTGTCACAAGGCTCTGCTCATAGTGCCTGTCTGTCAGGAGTTCACAATCAAGGTATATGCAGAAGATGTTGACATTTCAACATAAACACCTGCTCCACTTCTCTGCACAGCCCAGCATTAAATAGATCTTGATTACAGGACACTATAGTGAGGCAGAATCAAATCACAGATGCAAAGAGCGCAACATGCTTGCCTGAAGTTGGATGATCTTCTAGAGGAAAAAACAAAACAAAACAGGGTCAACATCCATGATAATAGTTTCAGATTAGAAAAAATTATAGATTAAAAATACTTTGGGGTGTGTAATAAGAGTAAGGGGGAATAGTGAACATACACTCTTAACCTGTTGTCTCATTGCTAGACATTCTTTATATGTTATCTCATTGACTGTTCATGACAATTCTCAAGAAATGCTGATTTTAATTTTAAAGAGAAGAAAATGATGGCTTAAGAAGGTTAAATGAGATGCAGAAAGTTATCCAAATAGTAAGGAGCAGAGCCAGAATTTAAACTCACACCTAGTTTAAATTCCTATGATTTTGATTTATTTACCACATAACATTTTTTTTCCAAGTTTTTACTTAAATTCCAGCTAGTTAACATATAGTGCAATATTAGTTTCAGGTGTAGAATTTAGTGATTCATCGAAACATAGTGGTCATCACAACAAGTGCACTCCTTCATACTCATCACCTATGTAACTTATCTCCCTCCTACCTTCCCCCAGTAACCATCAGTTTGGTCTTTATAGTTAAGAGCCTGTTTCTTGGTTTGCTTCTCTCTTTTTTTCCCCTTATGCTCATTTGTTTTGATTCTTAAATTCCACATATAAGTGAAATTATATAGTATTTGTCTTTCTCTGACTGACATATTTCACTTAGTATAATACTCTAGCACCATTCACATCATTGCAAATGACAAGATATCATCCCTTTTTATGGCTTAGTAATATTTCATTGGTTCTATATCTGTTGGTCAGCTGATGGACATTTAGGCTCTTGTTGATAATGCTGCTGTAAACATGGTGGTGCATGTATCCCTTCAAATTAGTATTTTTGTATCTTTTGGGTAAATACCTAGTAGTGCGACTTTTTAACTTTTTGAGGAACCTCAATACAGTTTTCCATAGTGGCTGCACTGGTTTGCATTCCCACCAAAAGTGTAAGAGGGTTCCCCTTTCTCCATATTCCTGCCAATACCTGTTGTTTCCTGTGTTAATTTTTGCCATTCTGACTGGTGTGAGTTGATATCTCATTGTAGTTTTGATTTGTGTTTCCCTGATGATGAGTGATGTTGAGTATCTTTTCCTGTGTGTTAGCCATCTGGACATCTTTGGAAAAAATATCTATTCATGTCTTCTGCCCATTTTTTAATGGTATTATTTTTTGGAGGGTGTTGAGTTTTATAACTCTTTTTATATATTTTGGATACTAACACATTAGCAGATATGTCATTTGCAAATATCTTCTCCCATTCCTTAGGTTGCCTCATAGTTTTGTTGATTACTTCCTCCACTGTGTGGAAACTTTCTATTTTGATGTAGTCCCAGTAGTTTATTTTTTCTTTTGTTTACCTTGCCTCAGGAGACATATCTAGTAAGAAGTTCCTATGAACTATGTCAAAGAGGTTACTGCTTATATTCTCCTCGAGGATGTTTTTTTGTCTCACAATTAGGTCTTTAATCCATTTTGAATTTATTTTTGTGTATGGTGTAAGAAAGTGGTCTAGTTTCATTCCTTTGTATGTATAGCTGTCTAGTTTCCCTAACACTGTTTGTTGAAGAGATTATCTTTTTCCCATTGTGTATTATTTCCTGCTTTGTTGAAGATTAATTGGCCATATAATTGTGGGTCCATTTCTGATTTCTATTCTGTTCCATTGATCTATGTGTCTATTTTTATGCCAGTCCCATACTCTCTTGATCACTACAGGTTTGTAATATAACTTAAAGTCTTTAATTATGATGCCTCCAGCTTTGCTTTTTCTTTCTCAAGTTTGCTTTGGCTATTTGGGATCACTTTTGGTTCCATATAAATTTTAGGGTAGTTTGTTCTAGCTCTGTGAAAAAGGCTGGTAGTATTTTAAAAGGGATTGCATTAAATGTGTAGATTGCTTTGGGTAATATGGATATTTTAACACTATTTGTTTATCCAGTCCATAAACATGGAATATTTTTCCGTTTCTTTGTGTCATCGTTATTTATTTATTTTTAAAGATTTTATTTATTTATTTGACAGAGAGAGACACAGTGAGAGAGGGAACACAAGCAGGGGGAGTGGGAGAGGGAGAAGCAGGCTTCCTCCTGAGCAGGGAGCCCAATGTGGGGTTTGATCCCAGGACCCTGGGATCATGACCTGAGCGAAAGGCAGATGCTTAATGACTGAGCCACCCAGGCAGGTGACCCTTGTGTCATCTTTAATTTCTTTCATTAGCATTTTATAATTTTAAGAGTACAAATCTTTTACCTCTTTGGTTAGGTTTATTCCTAGGTATCTTACAGTTTTGGTGCAATTGTAAATGGAATTGATTCCTTGATTTCTCTTTCTGCTACTTCATTGTTGGTGTATAGAAATGTAACAGATTTCTATAGGTTGATGTTGTATCCTGTGACTTTACTGAATTAGTGTATCAGTTCTAGCATTTTTTGGATGGAGTCTTTTGGGTTATCTATATAGAGTAACATGTCATCTACAAATAGTGAAAGTTTAATTTCTTCCTTGCTGATTTGGATGCCTATTATTTCTTTTTGTTGTCTGATTGCTAAGGCTAGGACTTCCATTAGTATGTTTTCATATATAGCCTTTCTGATGTTGAGGTATGTTCCCTTTAACCCCACTTTGTTGAGGTTTTTTTTATCATGAATGAATATTGTACTTTGTCAAGTTCTTTTTCTGCATTTATGAAAAGAATCATGTGATTCTTATCCTTTCTTTTATTAATGTGGTGTATATTGTTGATTGATTTGTGAATATTATACCACCCTTGCAGCCCAGGAATAAATCCCACTTAATTTTACCACATAACTTTTGAATGCTTTAACCATGGGGCAAAGTTTCACTGAATAGGAATTTAAGACATTAAATATAAATTCAGTTTTTCTAACACTGAAGCCTCACAGCCAAAAGAGAAGACTATGTAAGTGAGAGGCAATTCAGACAAAGGTCTTGCAAGAACATCAGCAGTCCTGGCTATTATACCTAGGGCATCTTAAGTCCATACAAATAGTTAGACAATTTGCTTCTTCTATTTTCTATGAAGTTGAGAAATAGGGCTAAGTTCTTCAGACTACTGTTCTCCTCATCATTCTTTCCCATAATGTCAGAATCTTGCAAGAGTCAGGTTATTCTCAAGGAATTAAATTGGCATAAAAGCAACTCCTCTCAATAGTATAACCAAATATTCACTCACAGAATTTTTGCTTCCCAACCTAAAAGCCTTGAGCTCTGTTTGTTTGGATACCTTACTCCCCAAGAGGGAATTTTTCCCCTAGAGGAGCACAATATTTATTCCACTGAAGCACAAGATGAGACTGTCCCTGTCAAGCTTTATGCCAGTAAACCAACAGACAGATAAAGGGGCTACTCTGCCAGCCAGAGTGATTAATTCTGATTACCCAGAGGACACTGTGTTGCTGATATACAATGAAGAAAAGGAGGATTATCTATGTCTGGCACCCAAGTGGTTCTAAGAGACACCTCTTAGTACTTTAATATGCAATACTAAAGGTAAACAAATGAATGAATTAATGAACAAAAGCAGTACTACTGAGGGCCAGACCATTCAGAAATAAAAATTTGGCTCATTTCATCAGGTAAAGAACCTCAAATAGCTGAGATTCTGGCTGGTGCAAAAGGAAATATGGAATGCATAATCAAAGAGGAAAGTCATAGCTATCAAATGTAGTGACTACAATATAGTGTGCCTGGCAAATAAATATCTTATACTAAAACAAACAAACAAATGCTACCATCTACAACATAAAAATAAGAAGTGTAGTAACTTTCACATTGTCTCTTTGCTTGTATTTATATTGGCATCTGTATTAGGTTTCTTCTCCTGCTGTAACAAATCATGACACACTTGGTAGCCTAAAATAACACACGTTAATTACCTAACAGTCATGGAGAGCAGAGGCCTGAAAAGAGTCTCACTGGGATAAAATCAAAGCATCATCTGATTTAATTTGTCCTGGAAACTCAGGGAAGAATCCATCTATTTACTTTTCTTTTCTAGCTTCTAGAGGCCACCTGCATTCTTTGTCTTGTTACCCTTTTTCTTTATCTTTAAAGCCAGCAATGTTGCATCTCTCTAACATTGTCCCATAGTCATATCTTCTTCTGAATCTTCTCTTCTGCCTCCCACTTCTACTTTTAAGAAGTCTTGTGATTACATTGGACCCTCTTGGATAATCCAGGGTAATCTTCCCATCTCAAGGTCCTTACTTTAATCACATCTGCAAAGTCTCTACAGATTCTGGGAATTAGGATGTAGACATCTCTGGTTGAGATTTACTCTGCCTACCACAGCATCTATTATGGGCCTTGTATAACCAAACCCATTTTGTTCAACTCTTAGTCCTCTATCATTTCATATGGAGGCCACAAAGTAAAATATGTTTGTTTTTATTTTTGTTTTTAACTCAAACCATTCTTATAGGAACTCAGACATTTTCCTGAATCCTAGAATTCATTTTCTCATCTCCAGATGGTTTACATAGGTTCTTGGCTTGTCTGGAGATTTCTGTGAGTATATGCGTGTATGTTTGGTGCTCTGTCTTAGAGAGGGGCAGATCAAGAATGAGAAGGGTTTGCAGTGCCATAAAGGATCCCACCATGTATACAATAGATGTGACAATGAACAATACAGAAGGCAAGATATAACCAGGCAAAAATCATTTGACTAAGAGCCTGAGTTTAAATCCCAGTAAGAGTACTTGTTTACTAGTTGTGTATCCTTTGGAAGAATGATGGTTAAATTTATGTGTCCACTTGGCAGGGACACCTGCCAAGTTTTTTGGTCAAACACCAATCTACCTGTTGCTGTGAAGGTTTTTTTTTTTTTTTTTAGAAATGATTAACATGTAATTTAGCAAACTTTGGGTAGATCAGATCAACCTCCATAATGTGGATGGGCCTTATCTAATCATCTGAAAGCCTTAAGAGAAAAGATTGAAGTTTCCCAATGAAGAAGGAATTCCACCTTTAAACTGTCTTTGGACTCAAAATTGCTACATTAACTCCTGTCTGAATTTCTAGCCCACTGACCTACCCTGAAGATTTAGGATTGACAGTATCCACAATGGTGTGAGCCAATTCCTAAAAACTTCTAAAATAAATCTCTTGATAGATGGATAGAAATATTCTTTAGAGAAATATACACACACATGTGCACACAAGCGCACACACACACAAACACACACATACACATATATTATTGATCCAGTGAGGAGGCAGAGTCTTCTGTCTAGCATGCCTTGGATATCCTAACTGATGATTCAGCATGGTTATCTCCAGCAGTCAGGAGATAAATTTGAATTTATCTAGAATTTAATGAGTTTCAGAATCTAGATCCACCTGATGCAGAGACCCATGCTCTCACTTTTACATTAAGCTTCACATTCCCTGCACTGTGCCTGTATGAAGATATTAAGACTAGAAAAAGAATGAGATGAAGACTTGGTATGGGAGACTTATTTCCCTGGTCCCATTAACTGACATGTGCAATATTCATTCAAACTGAGCAGTGGATACAGCAAGAAGAACAGGGGGGTCTTGGACAGGAGAGACCACTGAGCTTCTGACTCTCTCAACATGCCCAATGTTTCATTGGTGAGCACTGATTAGTGACACAGCAGGCAATAACCTCATGGAACCCATCTCTGTAGCATCCTAACATATTGTGGCCAGGAGCCAAGGGCACTTCTGCTCCACTGAGGCAATAGAAAGCCCACAGGGCTCAGAGTTTTTGTTCAACCATAAGCACTTCCCAGGGTGAGGTGACCAGGGCCAACTGCACAGACATTTGAAAACGAGAGATGAGCCATACTTGCCCAGAGACTGTGAGCAGCTGCATTTGGAGCGGCAGGCTCAGCCCTAAATTCTGTTTAAAATACAGCTGAGACAGATGACAGAAGTGAATTTAAACAGATGTTTATAACACTGAAGCTTCTCTCTCACACTGAAGATCAGCAACAGTGTGTGGGGAGACCACCTGTGCTCCCCACTACCACTACTTGTTTACTAGTTACATCAGGACAAAACAGCCTTGAAAATGAATGTGAAGGGTTTAGATTAGCCAAAGGAAGTCTTTCTGGGTGTGGTTAGTCAGGAGGAACATTGTTCAGGAAGAGAGAGTGTCTCCTTAGTTACTCCCATATAATCTTATAAGGAGCTTTGTGGGAGAAGACTAGGAAAGACACTCCCAGGAAATGCATTGCAAGACCACACCAGGCCTTGTGCAGGGTAGTTTATGAGGGATTGCTCCCCTTAATCCTGGCAACAGTGCTAAAGGAGCAGACTCTGATCCTCATATAGAGATGATAAAAGTGGAGACCATGGAGGTGACTGCACAAGGCAGCATAATAATACAAATAAGCAAAGGAATTGTTAATTCGTATATAGCTCTTACTCTTGGACAGGTACTCCTCTAAGCAGGAGCAGTCCTGAAGGTAGGAGACAAGTGGTGGTTTCCAAGTACAATGTGGGTATTATTACTTGATCACCCCTCTAGAACAAGTTAGCCTCACTGGATATGTTTCTTACACCCCTCCCCCCACACACACAATGGAAAATGTGAATGAACTAGAAATGTTGCTGCACTAAACTCTAGAACACTTTGAGTAACAAACAATTCTACTCAGGGAACTCTCTTTTCCCCAAATAGAAGGAGGAAGACTTCTCCTTGTTCTGCTAGGGCCTTGGTTCCTGAGGAGACACACAGAAGCCAACAGGGGTGAGGTCAGCTGGCAGCAAGGTCAACAACCACCCAGTGTCTCCAGCCCATGGCAGTACTAGTACCAAGAATGAGTCTTAAAAGACCAGTGATGAAGAGAAAGTGCATACCCAGCAGTTAGGGATGCTTTTAGCAGCTGGTAATAGAACCATTGGTCAACAGTAACTTTAAAATACCCAAATCTATGCAATTCTTATGCATGGCTTCTTTGTTCACAATGTGGGTGCCATGGCCCTGGGCTTTACACCCACCATCAAGGCAGGGAGAAGTTGAGAGAGAATGAACTAGTAGTAAGCAACTGAATCTGGCCTTTTGTTAAGAAAGCAAATGTTTTCCTAGACACACAGCAAATTTTCACTGACATTGATGAGCGTTGGGTCACAGGGTCAACCCTGGCTATGAATGTATGTGACTTCCTAGGCTTTACAGTGTGAGGTGCTGGGGATGTGGGGGCTGAGAACAGAAGGTAGGCAGTCAATCAAAATCTCTAGACACTCCCAGGAAAGTTCGAAGAAAGGAGATAATTGCAAAGGGTTGAACTTCTGTTAGCCAAGGGAAGGTGGGAGGGGGAAGCTGAATTTCAACTTGAATATTATCTCATTTGCCTCCCCCAACTGGTATCTACCTTGTGATCCCTGCCAGCAAGCCAGTTCTCATCTTCTTTAAGGTTGGGCCCCTCCAGGGCATTAGAAGGAACAGCACTTCCATGCCTCCCTTCCCTCATTTCCTCTCCCACCATTGATACATTATTGCTCAGGATCCCCTCACCTGGCACTTAGATCTCTACATAAGACTTCCCATTGCTTTTCTCATGTCCAGACTTGCACATACAAGTCTACCCTTCACACTATGTCTGAGTGGATCTATCTACAATACAGAGTTGACCGTGTTACCTCATTACTTAAATATCTTACCCCTACCTCCTTGAGGACAAAATCCAAGCTCCCTGGCAGGCACCCAGGCCCCTGGGCATGCCCACCCTCTCCTTCAGTCTCAGCACTCACCATTGTGTACTCTCCCTTTATGCTGTGGATGTGCTTATTGTTCCTCAAACATGCTATGCAGAGAGCCCAGGCTTTAGTGCTGCCCTGTCTGGGATTGAAACTTGGCTCTTCCCTTACTAGCTATGTGACTGTGGGCAAGTATTTAAACTTTCAGTGCTATAGATTTTGCAACCATTAACTGGAGATTTTATTTTTTTGATTTATTTTGCAGATTAAGCATGTTAGTTTATGTAAGACACTTAGGAAAAGTTTTTCACATAAAAAGCATGCAATATTAGATGTCACTATTTCACACTGCTGTGGTTTTGCCCATGCAGTTCTCTTACTTGGAGAGTCTCCTTGTCTGGTTAACTCCTGCTCTAAGAATAAAGGCAGAGTACAGTTTGGCTTCAGTTGGATCAGGGTTTGAATTTCAGTTGTACCTGATACTAGTAAAATGATCTTGAACATCAATGGCAACAGCCATAAAACGAGAAGAATAAAAATTCCTAACTCGTGGGTCCATGGTGGGAATAAAATGAGAAAAGGTGTTTTTAAACACTTAGCTCAGTGTCTGACCCACACCAAGGGCTCAATAAATGTTAACTACTATTGTACTTATTAACACCTTTGAAGACTCAATGCAGGTATCTTCTCCAGTATTTCTCTTACCCCAATGGTGCATCCCTTATCTTCTCCAGGTTTTCTCTAACCCCAATGGTTTCATCCCCTTTTCTAGAATGAGAGTGCCCTGTAGAGAAGCCGTTGTTATATTCTAATGAAAGGGTCTATATGTTTGGCTCTTCTACCATATTGTGATACCTCCAGGGCAGAGAACCTCAATCTTCAATTCTGGTAGATCTAGCAGTTTGTCTTTTTTTTGGCTAAACCAAACTGAATTTCTCCATCAACAGCATGTTAATATTTTGATCAAGTGAGACATTTCATTTTAGAAGGTAGAAATATTAGAAAGAGTGATCTTTTTGAATAATGGCTCACTTCCTTTGCTTCTAGATCTTTAAAAAACACAAGACATTTTTTGGTATGAAGCTCAGGGATGGGCAGATTTCTATGTACCTCTCAGAACTGATACCATTCATTAGACTGTGACTGTATTGATAAAATAAATAATATGCAAAACATATTTAGTATTTGCTTGAAAAGCATCCCATTGTTTCAGTTTCGTTATAGAAACCCACACAGATCATCACTCATTATAGAGTCAATATAAAGTCTGGAGGTATGTGTGTAATTTTTTTTAGACAAACACAAGATAATTTGTACAATTAAATCCATTGCCTCCCCTTCATTTCCCCTGTGTGGGTCACTGTCATGACCATTTGGGGACCAGCCCCCTTGGAATTGCCCTCATAAGTACATTAATTCCTATCTTCAAGCAAAGTTTTGATTTTTGATGGGGCATTTGCTTTTGGAAAGCAGTTAAAATCATCTAGTACCAAATCAAACAGTGCTGGTGATGAAACTGCTAAAGACAGACATAGGTCAAAGTGGTCACCACGTGATGTGACTGGTCTCCACATGTAGCTCTTAAATACTATTGTAAGCTTCCCTGACAGAAGGTCTGGGATGGGGGTCAGAGTTGAGTAGAAGAAAGTAAATTGGCCACAGATGGACTGAGTTAGAAGCCCAGACCTGCCACTTAGGATTGGGATGACTTTGGCAAACCCTATTTTCTCCATCTTAACAGTGGGGATGACATTACTCTCCTTGCAACATCATAAAATGAATTAGAGATAAATGTATTCAAATGTCTACCATGCACTGGTGCTGAACATAAGTGAGCGATTATCAACTAAAAAGATGTTACCAGTGACCTCATCATTGAGATTAAGTATATAATCTTCCAAAGGACTCTTCTTAAAGATACCATATACTTAGCTATAATATTCATTTAATCTTTGACTTAATATTTCAACAAATATATATTGAGAACTTATTTCACATCTAGCACTGATTTAGGGTAGGATATAACATACAATCTTTCATGAAATTAACAAATTCCCTGTCCTCTTATAAACAAAATAATATAAAAAATAGTGTCAGCCAGTGATATCAAGAAAAATAAAGTAGAATAAAGATGATAGAGAGTAACATTAGAAGAGTTGTTATTTTAAAAAAAGGTAGTCCAGGAAGGCTTCTCTAGGCAAGTGAAATTTGAGAAAATTGAGGGAATTAATAGAGATAAGCCATAGGGACCTCTCAGAAAAGAAGGTTCCAGGTCAAGTGAATAGCAAGGACAAAGTTTTGAAAATGTTGCTTTATAATCAAGGGCTGGACAGTTGAATGGATGGACAGTTGAATGGATAGATGGATATGGAATTGGAGAAACTCATCAATGATCACACTTTTCTAGTATTTCTAATATGCTTTTCCAAGTCTCTAAAGGTTCAAGACTTGAGATCGAAAAAAAGATGGTGGAGGAGTAGGGGACCTATTCCAACTGGTCCCCAGAATTAAACTGGATATCTACCAGACCACTCTGAACACCCACGAAATCAGCCTGAGATGTAAGAAGATAGATCTGGATCTCTACAAACAGAATATCGCAGATGTTTGGTTTCACAGTATGAATTGGGGAGCCGTGATTGTGCAGGCAGATATTGGAGGATAAATGGAAGGGGGAGGGAGCCAAGCCATCGGGATCCTACCATGAGTGAGTGATAGCCTTTGGAGGTGGGGACCAGGCACAGAATCGCAGACCAGCAGCAAAGGGGAAAGGACTTTAGGGCAGCTCCCCAGACTGAAACCAGAGCAGCGGGGCCATGTGTGTGAACTGGGAGTGGCTGGCAGTTTTAGAAACACAAAGGGCAGAGATGTGCCCTGACATGAAGGTGAAGACTGGGAATGCTGCTGAGGGGTGCACAACCCAGGATGCTGCAGTTTATAGTAGCACAGACACAAACAGTGTGGCCTGGAGAGCTCACTGAAGAACAAACTCTCTCTCTCTCCATCCCGTCAAGGATTCCAATAATTCTGACATTGGAATGTTTCATGGTGTCGCTTATTTTTCTGATTCTATTTTCACAGTTTCACTGCACAGGGGATTCTCAGGGCAGTGAAACTATTCTGTATGATATGTATTTGTGGATACATGACATTATGCATTTCTTGGAACCCATAGAATGTACAACACAAAGAATGAAATGTAATGTACACTATAGATTTTGGATTATAATATTGTATTAAGAATTGTTTTTCAGTGGTAACTAATGAGTCTCTTTAATGCAAGATGTCAATAACAGGGATCTTAGGGGTGTGGAGTATTTGGGAATTATGCTCAACTTTTTATAAATATAAAAATGCTCTAAGAAATAAAGTCTCAATTTTAAAAATGAGTATTCATTTTTTCCTGAATTACAAAAATTACTATATCAGATGATCTTTCTTTGATTAAATTCAGAGTCAAATGTTTTGAAACAGAGGTTTCCTTTTTTAAATAACCATATTGAATCAGTGTGTGCACACACAGACATACAAAGTCACACAGACACAGTAAAACACATGGTTGTAAAACAGAGCTGTTTCTTACCCATCTTCATCCCATTGTGTACTTTCCCGACATACTGAGTTTGGTTGATGGACCCCTTGGTGCTGTTGGGGGCGGGGGTTTTAGCCATGCATATAACAACACCACATCCTCAAAGGTGAACAGGCCTAGGAGATGGAGATGGGCACAATCTGAAAGAGATGTTGTATCAAGAATACTGAATTTATCTCTGTCTTCACCAAGAAAAGAATCTAAGCCATGTGTACATAACATCTAAAGATGAGGTCAGTTGTATTCAATCTTAGCTTGTCTCAAGATCACCTGGGGTGCTTCATAAATGTGTAGATCCTTGGTTGAAGATTCTGATTCAGGAGGTGAGAGTGATTTCTGTATTAAATAAAAACAAATACTTCATAAATGATTCTGATGTTCCACTAAGATTTATAAACCACTGAAATAGATCATTGGAAAAATTTGTGGATTTTAAGGACACTTGATATGGATAACAATACAGGTTATGCCCTGCCATTCTCTCTTTTGTAGCACCTTATTCTTTTCCTTCTAGGCAGGTGCCATAATTGGTAACCCACACATTACTTTATGTCTGTCTCCCTCATAGAATATGAGATCCTTAAGTGTAGGCACTGAGGCTGTTGTAGGCACAACTATACTCCTGGTACCAGTGTCTGATAAAGCATAGAGCTCAGTGAATATTTGTGGAATGGATTAATGAATAAGTAAATAATTTTATGTACTTTTTGTTTGTTTGCTTTTTAGAGAGAGAGAAAGAGAGAGAGCACAACTAGGGAGGGGCAGAGGGAGAGGGAGAGGCTCCATTCTCAGTGCGGAGCCTGACATGGGGCTTGATCTCATGACCCTGAGATCATGTTCTGAGCCAAAATCAAGAGTCAGATGTCGACTGAGCCACCCAGGCACCCCAAATTTTATGCACTTTTTACAGTCTTATATTTCAGCAGTGACTTTTTTTTTCTGTAAAGTAGGCACAAAGAGTGATGGCAAAATCTATAAACACTATCACACACATATACACACATCAGCAGTGAATAATCAAAGGCTGGGGAATTTCATACTTTTCAAGGCCACAGATTGAGGGAAAATAAGAGGAAGCACATTAGAGGTGTGTGTGATTATTTTCCTCACTGATTTTAATGTAAGACCTTCATTACCCTCAGTTTGTCCAGCCTCTCACACAGATCCCAGAACCTCTCAGTGTCTGGGGCTTCATGGCTCATTTGTTCCCAGGAATCTTCAGCTGACACATCCAGGAAAAAGAAGAATCTCCTACCCCCTTTCTGAGTCTGACTTCTAAAGATTGAATTTATTTCAAAAGCTCATCCCTCAAACACCAGTTTTGAGACTGGTAGAGAGTAGATGTGAGAGAGATGGGGATGGGAGAAGGGATCCTCTCATCCTAGCTTTCATAGGGCTGCTCTTCCTGGTGAACAGGTTACTGCCTGGGGGTGGAATCATGATTACAGTCATACACATGCATATACACACACATAGTACACATGTACATGCACGCATACTTGTATGCATACATCATACATCCACATACTCATACTCACTCACTACCAAGCACTCACACACATATACCATATACAGGCACTCCACAAACGAACAGACATACACACACACCACTGCAAGAAGAAAGGAATGTGACCAGAACCAAGGACTGTGATTATGTTTGTCAGATCCTGTGGCTCAGATGCTGTGGCACAGCTCCTGTGTCTGGTGTCTGACCTGGGCACCACCCTCTGCTGCTGAGGGTTCTGACAGGCCATGGGAAGGATGTGCAAATGCTCTAAGGGCTTCTGGTTGGAAGAATATTCCTTGCATGATCTCAGGATTGCTGCTCCTCAGAGACCAGGAAAGGGGTACTTAACCACCTTTATTGGACACCTAAGAATACTCAAGGCTTCCCTGGTTCCAGTTTAATTCAGTCATGAAAAAGAATACAAAAAAGGGGCCATTAAAATAAAATCTCGGCATCTAATCCAGAAAGAAACATCTGTTCAGCTACAGACCCAGAACTACCTTGGGCTGACTGACCTTCATGAGCACTTCCTCAGTATATATATCTCCATCCATTCTGTTCCATTAGGACAGTGTTCATATCAAAAGATTAGAATCCCATCTACAGGGGTGCCTGGGTGGCTCAGTCATTAAGCGTCTGCCTTCGGCTCAGGTCATGATCCCAGGGTCCTGGGATCGAGCCCCACATCGGGCTCCCTGCTCAGCAGAGAGCCTGCTTCTCCCTCTCCAACTCCCCCTGCTTGTGTTCCCTCTCTCACAGTCTCTCTCTCTGTCAAATAAATAAATTAAATCTTTAAAAAAAAAAAAAAAAAGAATCCCATCTCATAAATACATCAGGCCATTGTTATTGCCTTAAAAGACTTTATACCTTCCATTTCTTCAGGACTCATCTCTGGAATCCCTCTCCACATTCCACCCCTCAACCTCTCAAAGAGCTACCATTTCTCAACCACCCAAGTCAGTCTATGACCTCTACTTGATCCATTTAAATTGGGATTAATTGCTCCTTTCCACGCACTTCTGGCATCTGCAGTAACATCCAGGTCCTTGCCCCCAGGGACCTCTGTGTGGTTGTGGGAGAGTATCACCAAGTACACTCATTGTGTGGCTTGCCCTTTCCCACCATACTGACTGACGTGTTATAAATGCCAGCTGTGTTTATTTCATTAATAATAGTCTTCTCCCAGAGACGTATCTGGAAGACTGTATCTGCCCTGTCCTGCAGGACTAGAATGACACAGCAGCTGCTCTCACTAAGTCACATCCATCTGTCCATCTACCCACGTGCCCGTCCCTCAGCCTTCACTTGCTCCCTCCAAACCCCAAACCCTAGAGAGATGCACAATAGGATTGTTTGCCCTCCTCACCTTTGGGTCTCCTGCACAAGCCTCCCTACATCTTCAGAGCTGGGTAATTTATTAATGAGACCCCAGTTCTCAATGGTTCTGAGCAAACAGCTGTACCTCCTCTTTCTTGCCAGAGTGGCAATGTCTTTTCCATGAATTGTTTAAGTTCTTCTTTGATTTCCTGGTTGACCCAAACTTTCTTGAGCAGAGTGGTCTTTAGCTTCTGAATGCTTGAATTTCTTCCAAATTTTTTCTTCTGATTGAGTCCCAGTTGTAAAGCATTATGGTCTGAGAATATGCAGGGAATAATCTCAATCTTTTGGTATCGGTTGAGTCCTGATTTATGACCCAGTATGTGGTCTATTCTGGAGAAAGTTCCATGTGTGCTAGAGAAGAATGAGTATTCTGTTTTTGTAAGGTGGAATGTTCTGTACATATCTATGAGGTCCATCTGGGCCAGTGTGTCATTCAAAGCTCTTGTTTCTTTGTTGATTTTCTGCTTAGATGATCTGTCTATTGCTGAGAGTGGAGTATTGAGGTCTCCTACAATTAATATATTGATATCAATATGACTCTTTATTTTCATTAACAGTTGTCTTATGTAGATGGCTGCCCCCATGTTGGGGGTGGAGATATTTACAATTGTTAGATCTTCTTGTTGGATTGACCTTTTAAGGATGATATAGTGTCCTTCTGTGTCTCTAACTACAGTCTTTAGTTTAAAGTCTAATTTTTCTGATATAAGAACTGCTAACCCACTTTCTTTTGAGGTCCGTTGGCATGAAAGATGGATCTCCATCCCTTCACTTTCAGTCTGCATGTATCTTTAGGTTCAAAATGAGTCTCTTATTGACAGCATATGGATGGGTCCTGTCTTTTTATCCAATCTGCAACCCTGTGCCATTTTATGGGAACACATCAGTCCAAAACATTTGGGATACTGCAAAGGCGGTCCTAAGGGGGAAATACATAGCCATCTAAGTCTCACTCAAAAAAATAGAAAAATCCTGAATTCACCAACTAACTTTACACCTTAAAGAACTAGAGAAAAAGCAACAAACGATGCCTAAGCCACAGATTAGAAGATAAATAATTAAGATTAGAGCAGATACCAATGAATTAGAAACCAGAAACACAGTAGATCAGATCAATGAAACTAGAAGCTGGTGCTTTGACTGAATTAATAAGATCAATAAACTACTGGCCAGACTTATCCAAAAGAAAAGAAAAAGGACCCAAATTAATAAAATTATGAATGAAAGGGAACAGATCACGACTAACACCAAGGAAATAGAAACAATTATTAGAAATTACTATCAACAACTATATGCCAATAAACCGAGCAAACTGGGTGAAATGGATGCCTTCCTGGAAACCTATAAACTGCCAAGACTGAAACTGGAAGAATTTGACAACCTGAATAGGCCAATAACCTAGTATATTAACCTAATAACCTAGTATAATAACCAGTAATGAGATTGAAGCATTGATCAAAAACCTCCCAAAAAACAAGAGTCCAGAGCCTGATGGATTCCCTGGTGGAATTCTACCAAACATTCAAAGAAGAAATAATACCTATTCTCCTGAAGCTGCTTCAAAAAATAGAAACAGAAGGAAAGCTTCCAGACTCATTCTATGAGGCCAGCATTACCTTGATCCCCAAACCAGGCAAAGACCCCTTCAAAAAGGAGAAATTCAGACCAATATATCTGATGAATATGGATGCCAAAATTCTCAACAAAATCCTAGCTAATAGGATCCCACAGTACATTAAAAGGATGATCCACCACTACCAAGTGGGATTTATCTCTGGGTTGCAAGCATGGTTCAACATCCAGAAATCCATCACTGTGATAGAACACATTAATAAGAGGAAAGAGAAGAATCATATGGTCCTCTCAATTGATGCAGAAAAAGCATTTGACAAAATAGAGTATCCTTTCCTGATTAAAACTCTTCAGGGTGTAGGAATAGAGGGAATATTCCTCAAGTTCATAAAATCCATCTATGAAAAACCCACAGCGAATATCACCCTCAATGGGGAACAGCTGAGAGCCTTTCCCTTAAGATCAGGAACACGACAAGGATGCTCACTCTTGCCACTACTGTTCAACATAGAACTAGAAGTCCTAGAAACAGCAATCAGACAACAAAAAGAAATAAAATGTATTCAAAATGGCAAAGAAAAAGTCAAACTCCCTCTTTTCACAGATGACATGATGTTTTATGTGGAAAACCCAAAAGACTCCACCCCCAAATTACTAGAACTCATACAACAATTCAGTAATGTGGCAGGATACAAAATCAATGCACAGAAATCAGTTGCTTTCTTATACACTAACAATGCAACTGTAGAAAGAGAAATTAGAGAAATGATTCCATTTACAATAGTACCAAAAACTATAAGATACCTCGGAATAAACCTAACCAAAGAGGTAAAGGAGCTATACTCTAGGAACTACAGAACACTCATGAAAGAAATTGAAGAAGACACAAAAAGAGGGAAAAACATTCCATGCTCATGGATCGGAAGAATAAACATTGTTAAAATGTCTATGCTACCCAGAGCAATCTACACCTTCAATGCCATCCTGATCAAAATTCCAATGAGATTTTTCAAAGTGCTGGAACAAACAATCCTAAAATGTGTATGGAATCAGAAAAGACCCTGAATCGCCAAGGAAATGTTGAAAAAGAAAAACAAAGCTGGGAGCATCATGTTGCCCGATTTCAAGCTATATTACAAAGCAGTGATCACCAAGACAGCATGGTACTGGCACAAAAACAGACATATATACCAGTGGAACAGAATAGAGAGCCCAGATATGGACTCTCAACTCTATGGTCAAATATCTTCAACAAAGCAGGAAAAAATATACAATGGAAAAAAGATAGTCTCTTCAATAAATGGTGCTGGGAAAATTGGATAGCCACCTGCAGAAGAATGAAACTCAACCATTCTCTAACACCATACACAAAGATAAACTCAAAATGGATGAAAGACCTCAATGTGAGACAGGAATCCATCAAAATCCTAAGAGGAGAACATAGGCAGTAACCTCTTTGACATTGGCCACAGCAACTTCTTTCAAGATACATCCCCAAAGGCTAATGAAACAAAAGCAAAAATGAACTTTTGGGACTTCATCAAGATAAAAAGCTTCTGCACAGTCAACAAAACAAAGAGGCAACCCACAGAATGGGAGAAGTTATTTGCAAATGACACTACAGATAAAGGGCTGGTATCCAAGATCTATAAAGAACTTCTCAAAGTCAACACCCAAAAAAACAAATCATCAAGTCAAAAAATGGGCAGAAGACATGAACTGACACTTCTCCAAAGAAGACATACAAATGGCTAACAGACACATGAAAAAATGTTCAACATCATTAGCCATCAGGGAAACTCAAATCAAATCCACATTGAGATACCACCTTACACCAGTTAGAATGGAAAAAATTGCCAAGGCAAGAAACAACACATATTGGAGAGGTTGTGGACAAAGGGGAACTCTCTTACACTGTTTGTGGGAATGCAAGTTGGTACAGCCACTCTGGAAAACAGTATGGAGGTTCCTCAGGACATTAAAAATAGAGCTACCCTATGACCCAGCAATTGCACTACTGGGTATTTACCCCAAAGACACAGATGTAGTGAAAAGAAGGGCCATAGGCACCCCAATGTTCATAGCAGCAATGTCCGCAATAGCCAAACTGTGGAAAGAGCTGAGATGCCCTTCAACAGACGAATGGATAAAGATGTGGTCCATATATACAATGGAATATTACTCAGCCATCAGAATGGATGAATACCTAACTTTTACATCAACATGGATGGGATTGGAGGAGATTATGCTAAGTGAAATAAGTGAAGCAGAGAAAGTCAATTATCATATGGTTTCACTTATTTGTGGAACATAAGGAATAACATGGAGGACATTAGGAGAAGGCAGGGAAAAATGAAGGGGAAGAAATTGGAAGGAGAGATGAACCATGAGAGACTATGGACTCTGAGATACAAACTGAGGGTTTTAGAGGGGATGGGTGTGGGGGGATGTGTTAGCCAGGTGATGGGTATAAAGGAGGGCATGTACTGCATGGAGCACTGGGTGTTGTATGAAAACAATGAATCATAGATCACTGCATTGAAATCTGGTGATGTATTGTATGGTGACTAACATAACATAATAAAATTAAATTAAAAAAGAAAAGAAAACAGAGATATAACAAAAAAAGTGAAAAATGTAGCCTCCATTTAATCATTTGTGAAATAGAATTAATTATAACACATGCTTCAGAGAACTGTTGTATGACTCGATGCCTTAAAGAAAGTAGACACTCAAAACTGTCACTGATTAATATTATTATTATAGGTTTCTGACATGAACTAAGCAAGATCCTTCTCAGAGCCTTCACAGTCTGCAGCCAAATTCAGAGCCCACCTATCAGAGGTGCACAAAGAATGATGCAGCTGCTTCTCACACAGGGTGAGGGTGTCACTGGTGAGACCCCTTGACCTCCTGAACTCAAGACTGATGCCCTGAACTCAGGACTGACCCCTTGAACTCAGGATTGACTTTCTGAATTCAGGTAACTCCTAGAAGCTTCTATCTGTTGTTTTCATCTTTTAGAAAATAATGAATTGCTGGAACAGAAAAAGTCACATTTGAGGACCACACCTGCACAGATGAATCAGAAAGTCCAGACAATTACCTCAGCTTCACTATAATGTTAAAATTCCCTACTGAATATTTATTTCAAACCTTAACATAAGGAGCCTGCTTACCCGTGTTCTAGAGTCATGGCTTTGGAAATTGTTCCCTGTAATCTTATTTGTACAAATAAAGATGACTTCGTGAGGCAACTCTACCTGGTGTAGTCTCCATCTATAACTCACTCAGGAGCAGACCCACGTTGGTCCAGTAACAAGAGGACTCAGATAAAAGGAGACATTACCTTAATGAAAAGTCATTATGGGGCACCTGGGTGGCTCAGTCAGTTAAGTGTTTGCCTTTGACCTGACCTTCGGCTCAGATCATGATCCCAGGGTCCTGGGATCGAGCCCCACATCAGGGAGCCTGCTTCTCCCTCTCCTCCCTACTCATGCTCTCTCTCTCTATCTCTGTTGCTATCTCTGTCTCTCTCTCTCAAATAAAAAAATTTAAAAAAGAAAGAAAAGTCATTATTTCCCCAAAAATATCTGCCAATTTTCTCCATGTGCCAGATTTTATTACTGCTAAAATAAAGACACAGATTAAAAGGGAAGCTGAAAATGCAGTCAGCTGGCTGCCCACAGCTCTGGCTGCTATTGTCTCTCTGGGACCCCTGAGAGGTCTGAGCCCTTTGCCAAGGCTGTAGCAAGAATCAGAGCCTGGAGAGCTCCCTTTCCCTGAGGTCCTGACAATAAAAGCTTGCTGGGTCCTCAGGCTCTCCCTCAGAGCCCCCGGCAACTTTGTTCTACCCTCAGATACCCTTCTGATCTCTCCCACAACTGCTCTCACACCTGCCCACCAGGTGTCCACATCTTGGCAGTAGGCAGACATTTGGGGCTGACAAAGTTGGCTAACTGCCTCCCTTTGTATTGTTGCTGATTGGGTTTTAATTGGCAATTCTTATCTGTAATGGAAAATAATTGCATAAATTTCTAGGAATCATTTGCTGAGGGGAAAGAAATGGATACATCTGGGCTCTTTCTGGAGGAGTTAAAGACTCCATATGATGCAGCAGAGAGTACCACACTGGCTGGACTGACAAGAGGTGGGGCCTTTTGTGGGGGCATGGCAGTCCTCAGAGACAACACCACTCCTGACTGCCCCTTTGCTCAGGATTCTTCTTAGAGGATGTTTCTGGGTGGAGACTAGATTGTGGCTCACCTTGGGGTCTCTGTCTGAACATCTGATGTTGGGGAACAGGTCAGTATGAGCTTCATCAGTATGGTACTGTAAGCTGGGCAGAGAAAGTTGTGCACTAAGGCCAGGGGCCATGCTCCTCCTAGGCCCCTTGCTGAGTGACTTTGGACACATCATCTCTCCTTCCTGTGCCAGTTTCTCCTGCTGTTCAGTCAGGAGATCAGACTAGACCCTCATACTGGGAATTCCTAGGGATGCCTGTGGCCGGTGGATTAGAAGTAAGAAGATTGATGGGCAGGGTCCCCAAGCAACCATCTCAAACAAATCTGAACTTCTCCACTTAGTTCTTGTGTGCTTAACACCATAATGAGAATTTTGTTGCCCCCAAATTCATATACTGAAGCCCTATCTCTCAGTACTTCTGGTTGTGACTGACGATATGGCCTTTAAAAGGTGATTAAGTTAAAATGAAGCCATTAAAGTGGGCCTTAATCCATATGACTTACATCCTTATAAGAAGAGGAAATTTAGATAAAGAGACCTCAAAGATGCATGCACAGAGAAAAGACCATGTGAGGACACAGGATGAAGATGACTATCTGCAAACCAAGCAGAGCTGGGAGAAGCCAAACCTGCTGACACCTTGATCTTGGACTTTCAGCCTCCAGAACTGTAAGAACAAATTTCTGCTGTGTAAGCCACCTAGTCTGTGGTGTTTTGTTATGGCAGCCTGAGCAGATTAATACAAAAGCTTTGTTTAAAACTTTTTGTTTTTTAACCGCTAAAGGAGTGACTCATTCTTTTACCCCCAGTCCAGTATTTTCTGAGTATCACTGCATGCCAGACCCTGTTTTGAGCACTGATGTTACAGAGAACAAGACAAGTCAGGTTTCTGGAGGGGTGGAGCAAGATGGCGGAGGAGTAGGAGACCTGGATTTCGTCTGGTCCCAGGAATCCAGCTGGATAGGGACCAAACCATTCTGAACACCTACAAACTCAACAGGAGATCAAAGAAAAGAATAGCAACAACTCTCTGAACAGAAAAGCGACCACTTTCTGGAAGGTAGGATGTGTGGAGAAGTGAATCCGGGGCGGTATTTGGGAGGGTAGATGGCGGGGGAGGGGGACTCCATAGGCTGCTTCTGGCAAGTGATAGAGCCGTGGAGCACAAAATCGGAACTTTTAGAGGTCTGCTCCGCTGAGGGACGTTGCTCCAGTGGCTAAGCAGGGGGTGGAACCCTCGCTGGGACAGTGTGGTCTCAGGACACTTGGGGTCACAGAAAGACCGGGGGTGCCTGAGTGTGGCAGAGCTCCCAGGTATTGGAGCAGGGAAGCCAGCTGCAGAGATGGAGCCGAGGAGCAGGCTCTCAGCTCAGGGTTGCCATAAACCGTGATCCGTGGCACAGTCGGGCCACTGCTCCTCCAGCAGGGACCCAACAAGCAGCAGATTGGGGGAGACTCCCCTTCCTCCCCCGGGAGGAGCAGTGCAGGAGTGCACCCCAGGGATCTGCTGGGTTTGGAGACTCCACATGGGGTCGTGTGCCAGAGATAGAAATGCTCAGTTACAGGCCAGGTGAGCACGGAGTGCGGCCGGAGACCGGGGAGACGGGAGTGATTGACTGCTTTTCTCTGGGGGCTCACTGAGGAGTGGGGCCCCGAGTTCTCAGCTCCTCCGGGCAGAGATTGGGAGGCCACCATTTTTACTCTTGTCCTTCAAAGCTGTACTCATAGCTTGCAGGGAACAAAAGCTCCCAAGAGCAAACCCAAGCAGATGACTTAGCCAGGACCTGGCAAGGGCGGGGCAATTCTGCCTCTGGCAAAGACATTTGGGAACCACGGCAACAGGCCCCTCCCCCAGAAGATCAGCGAGAACGGCCAGCCAAGACCAAGTTTACTGATCAATGAGAATGGCAGAACTCCAGTGCTAGGGGAATACTGCACATAGAATTTATGGCCTTTTCACCATGATTCTTTAGTCTTTCAAAGTTAATTTTTTTAACTTTTATTTTATTTTTTTTTGAATTTGTCTTTTTCCCTTTTTCAACCAACATCTTATCAATCCCTTTTTTAAAAAATATTTTTTATTTTTCATTTTTAGAATCATGTTCTATCCCTTCACAGTAGTTACCCTTATTTTTGGTATATATATATATATATATATATATATATATATATATATATATATATATGTAAGTTGTTCTCTCTTTAAAATTTTTAGATACAGTTTCTTCTAACAGATCAAAATATACCCTAAATCTCTATTGTACGGCTTTGTTCTAGTCTCCTGCCTGATCACATTCTCTCCTTTTTTTTTTTAATCCTCTTCTTTCTTTTTTCAACCAACTTCTTATCAATTCCTTTTATAAAATCTTTTATAATTTTCATCTTTACAGTCATATTCCATCCCTTCATCATATTAACTCTTATTTTTGTACATATATAAGTTTTTCTTTCTTTAAAATTTTGGGAGGCACTTTCTTCTAACAGACCAAAATATGCCCAAAATCTAGTGTGTGGCACTGATCTATGCACCAGCTTGATCATATTTGATCATATTCTGTTTTTTTGTTTTGTTTTGTTTTTGTTTTTATCTGTTTCTTTTTTTTCTTTTTCTTTTTTCTTTCTTTCCCTTTCTTTTCCCCCAGTTTCAGGTCTTTTCTGATTGTTTAGAGTATATTTTCTGGAGACGTTTTACCTCGTTAGCATTTTGCTCTCTCATTCATCTATTCTACTTTGGACAAAATGACAAGATGGAAAAAATCACCTCAACAAAAAGAACAAGAGGCAGTACCAACTGCCAGGGACCTAATCAGTACGGACATTAGTATGATGTCGGAACTAGAGTTCAGAATGATGATTTTAAAGATACTACCTGGGCTTGAAAAAAGCATGGAAGTTATTAGAGAAACCCTTTCTGGAGAAATAAAAGAACTAAAATCTAACCAAGTTGAAATCAAAAAGGCTATTAATGAGGTGCAATCTAAAATGGGGGTGCTAACTGCTGTATAAATGAGGCAGAAGAGACAATCAGTGATATAGAAGACCAAATGATGGAAAATAAAGAAGCTGAGAAAAAGAGAGATAAACTACTGGATCACGAGGGCAGAATTAAAGAGATCAGCAATACCATAAGATGAAACAACATTAGAATAATTGGGATCCGAGAAGAAGAAGAAAGAGAGAGAGGGGCAGAAGGTATATTGGAGCAAATTATAGCAGAGAACTTCCCTAATTTGGGGAAGGAAACAGGCATCAAAATCCAGGAGGCTCAGACAAACCCCCTCAAAATCAATAAAAATAAGTCAACACCCCGACATCTAATAGTAAAACTTACGAGTCTCAGAGACAAAGAGAAAATCCTGAAAGCAGCTCGGGAGAAGAGATCTGTAAACTACAATGGTAGAAACATTAGATTGGCAACAGACCTATCCACGGAGACCTGGCAGGCCAGAAAGGACTGGCATGATATCTTCAGAGCACTAAATGAGAAAAATATGCAGCCAAGAATACTATATCCAGCTAGGCTGTCATTGAAAATAGAAAGAGAGGTAAAAAGCTTCCAGGACAAACAAAAATTAAAGGAATTTGCAAACACGAAACCAGCCCTACAAGAAATATTGAAAGGGGTCCTCTAAGCAAAGAGAGAGCCTAAAAGCAACATAGACCAGAAAGGAACACGACAATATACAGTAACAGTCACCTTACAGGCAATACAATGGCACTAAATTCGTATCTTTCAATAGTTACCCTGAATGTAAATGGGCTAAATGCCCCAATCAAAAGACACAGGCTATCAGACTGGATAAAAAAACAAGACCCATCGATATGCTGTCTGCAAGAGACTCATTTTAGACCCAAAGACACCCCCAGATTGAAAGTGAGGGGGTGGAAAACCATTTACCATGCTAATGGACACCAAAAGAAAGCTGGGGTGGCAATCCTTATATCAGACAAATTAGATTTTAAACCAAAGACTGTAATAAGAGATGAGGAAGGACACTATATCTTACTTAAAGGGTCTATCCAACGAGAAGATCTAACAATTGTAAATATCTATGCCCCTAACATGGGAGCAGCCAATTATATATTAGATTTTATATATATATATATATATGGCCAACTATCTGCAAACAAACAGGGTAAATATCAGATGGTGATGCATGCAAGTCAGAGTATTGCATTGGTGGTTTGGAGAGAGTAATTGATGGACAGAGAAAGTCTCTCTGAGGAGGTGACATTTAAGCAGAAATCCAAAATGGCCCTAAGGCAGGAACAAGCTTAATTTGCTTGAGGGAGAGAAACACCTGTGTCCTGCAAGTATGAGAGAGAAAGTCTAATGACAGGAGAGGGAGGGGTGGAAAGGGTCAGGGTGTGGAGCACTCCATCTTCCTCTAAAATCAACAGTTACAGCTAATATCACACACACCACTTTCTAACTATGCAGTTATCACCCCACCTCACTACAAGGTTGTACATTTACTGAGTCAGGTCCCTACCACCTGGCCATAACATCCCACTCTCCCAGAGAGGCCAGCTCTGGGTACAAGGACATCTACATCCAGGCCCTAGGTGGTCCTCCAGGAGAGCTAATGAACGTGCCATCTGAATTGCAAACATTATCATCAAAAGTATGTTTGATTGGCACTGGCTTCAGCCCCACACAGGTGTGAATCCTGCCTTTGCCACAAAATAGCTGCCTTGAACCTGTTCTCACTGTTTCCTGAACTCTAAATATGGTGATTCATAATACCTTTCTTCAGGGTTTTGGGTCAGGAACAACCCAATCATTTATGTGAAAACACCAAGCACAGCACCCAGCACACAGTTGGGCCACATAAATGTTAGTTGGCTTTGATGATTCTTAATAATTGCTTCCTATATATTGGTCTTATGACCCCTCTAGACTGAGCTGTTTGGGAGCATCAAGACACATTTCATTTCTCTATTTCCTGCATAGTACCTGGCATACTAGGATAAATAGTGGGTGCTCAGTAAGTGCTCAACAAAATTGGAAAAGTAATACTAAAAATCCTAAACATTTATTATGTGCCAGGTATGATTCTAAAGGTCATTTAATACAATGATCTACTATTATCCTCTTTTAACAACTGAGGAAATTGAGACAGAGAGCATAAGTAACCTACACTGGTCACACAACTAGTAAAGGGCAACCTTAAAACTGGCCCCAGGCTGTGTGGTTCTTAGTTACCATTTTCTTAGCCACTATTTCACACTGACTTTAGCTTATTGCAAGAGAGGGGTGGAGATAATCTCTGCTTTATGAAAAAGGCTGGGCAGCAGGGGAACTTCGTTAAAGCATATCAAGCCTCTCTCCCTCCAGTGCTCCTCAGGATGGCCAGACTTCCCTTGGGGATGGAGGGTGGTGATGGGGCATTCCTGTCAGAGCAGCTGCAGAGAGTTAAGTGGAGTTTTAGCTGCAAGAGACTGAGTTATCAAGGGCATAGCACAAGGTCTGGCCTGACCTTTTCCTCACTGAGGCTCCAGGATGCCTCAGGGCAGGGTGTCATTAATAATCATAATGATGATAATTATAACAGCCAGCATATCTGTGTGCATGGTGTGTGTCAGGACCAATGGCTTACACCTGCATTCTCTGTCAGAACTTTTTCGACTCTGTGTATGCATAAGACCCACAGATAAGGACACTGGAGCTCAGAGAAGGTACATAATTTGGTCTAGGGCATGCTATCAATAAGTGTCAGGTCCAAGTATGAATGCAGCCCATGGCCTCTATCACTGCTGGGTTAGTATCCTAAAGGAAGGATAGGAAGGAGCACACACCGCTGGCCCCCTCTTCTGGGTTTCTCAACCCCTCACTTGTGTTCCCTTTGTCTGCAGGCTTCCAGTCTCTCCTGGCCCAGGTGAGGCTACCTCCTGCACACAGCCTTCTTCCTTTCCCGAGTTCTCAAGGGTCACTTTCTCTCTGGTCCCTTGTTCTTTTACTCTGCAACTTTTCTCAGGGCCTGAATCACAAGCAGCCCTGAGTGGTTCTGTTGCCCTAATGAGTATATACGTTTCTCTGTAAATTGTCTGGGAGGCTGGCAGGAAGCAATGCTGGGCTTAACATGAAATAAGGAACACTTGTTTCCTTTATCAAATCTTTTAAATTTATTGCTTATGTATTGTATCCCAATTTTTTTATGTGATAAACCTGAGGCTAAGATGTTGCTAATTTGCCCCAGGTCACACTGCTAGGGGGTGGAATAGCTGGGTTTTGAGCCTGGAGACTTTGGGGCCCAGGACGGATTTGCTGAACAATTTTGAGGTAAAGCTCAGTCAACCCTTCCTTAGTCTTTAGCCCCAAAGAAGGCTGTGAGGTGCCACTGTGCCCAGCACAGCTTTGGTCCCTGTGGACAGGAGCAGGAGGGAGAACCCCTGCCCTACACACACTAGCCCTTCCACCAGGGTCTCAGGCTGGCTCAATCCATGACCTCTCTGTGTCTCATCTTTCCCAGGTGTAAGATCGGAGGGTTGATGAGATGAAATGTCAGTTCTGCTATTTCATGATGCTGATTACAAGGGTGTTCTGAGTTCCCAGAAATTCTAAGAGGTGTCAACTATGCCATGAAGCATCTTCACAGCATCATGTTTCCGGGGTCTCAGGGGATCTCTCAGACAACCTATGACCTCCATTACATGATCTTTGTGCTTTTCTCTTCTTGTGTCTGATGCTGGCTGTGTCACTAGAGTAACAAAGATACCTTTGTAATTACTATTTGTTAACAATTATAGTGTGACCAAGAGCACACAAAGATTTTGTAATGATAAATACCATTGGAGACAGAAAGGGCTCAGCTCAAAAGGGCTCTGGTGGAGATGAAAGGGGGAAGCGTTCTCATATAACCTCAGACCAACTCCCTGTTGACAGAAGAGGCAGAACAAAAATAAACAAATGCATCTTTTTGGGGTCTCAGAATTGCAATTCAGGGAGCACAGATTTGGATAGCAACCCAAATTGTGTCCCTCCCAGGGAGCAAAAATCAAAGGTTTCAAAGACAAAAGGGAACACTTGTATATATTATGTACAAAGAATTTTGATTGGTGTTGGCTGCAGAAAACTAATTTTGTCTGAATATAATTGGTTACCAAGGCAAAGTCTCTTACTGTAGTAAGTTGCAGGTGTTTGGACTGAGTCCTTGGAATATTTGTGGTTTAGTCCACTTGAAAAATTTATGTCATGGTTCCACCTGGTAAGGATGTGTATAAGGCCCATCTCTTTAATGGTTTCCTGACTTTATTTTAAAACCCCTTTGCATAAGTTACCTCATTTCATTTCACTTTTCACATACCCCCCAACCTTTCTTTGAGCTACCCAAGTTAGGTGTAATTATAGAAACTTCCAGAACCTACTTTGTTTTGTCCATCTTTCTCATTCTATTTCTCTTCCTTTTCCTCTCTCTCTTCACTTTTTTTTTTCTCCAGTGGCCTTCCCCCATTATCACCACTGTCTTCCTTTACTCTTTCCTTTTCCCTCTACCAAAACTTCCCTGCTATTCCCATACTCTGCTTATAAAGGATTTACAAGATGGGTGGAGAGCAGGGTCTTCCTCCAGACTCTAACGAAATGCACAGCTATTCATTCCAGATGCATTTGGTAGACTACATATAATTTGCACAAATTTTGTGCAGATAGTGGAAAACAATATGAACATAATAAAGACACCATGCAAAAGCTTTTCAAACAAGAAGAACAAAAGGATGTTCCTTAACCAGCTCAGTAGCTGATAGGACAGCTCCAAAGTCATCAATGGATTAATCCATTTCCCTGAAGGCCCATGTCTTCCCTGGCTGGTGATCTGGCTATATTAAGCCCTATCCTTTGGGTTCAGGCCATTGGCTCTCCTGATAGGCATGAGCGGTTAGGGGTCATCACATAATAAAACTATTTAATAGAGGTTCCCATATATGTTTTCCTCTTTTATTTAGGATAGATAATTATATCAGATTCTCTAGGGACTGAGCTGCACTATCCATATTTCTAAGAGCTCCCCCACTTAATTCTAATCTGCAGTTTAGACTTAGTACTACTTTATTTTTTTAAAGATTTTATTACTTATTATTTATTTATTTATTTATTTCAGAGAGAGAGAGTGAGCGAGAGAGAGAGATCACAAGCATGAGCAGGTAGAGGGGCAGAGGGAGAAGCAGACACCCCGCTGAGCAGGGAGCCCAAGGCAGGGCTTGATCCCAGGACCCTGGATCATGACCTGAGCTGAAGGCAGATGCTTAACTGACTGAGTCACCCAGGTGCCCCTAGACTGAGTACTACTTTAATAGAGAAACAAGTGCAGTGCTTTATTTTGGCATCATTAGAGGTTATACTCCCCTTCCCAGAATCACTTAGGAAGTATGGGCAAGTAGCCCTATTTTCTATGGAAATGGTTGCATAATCATGGCTTCCAAAGGCAGCAGATATGGGTGCCTGGGTGCCTCAGTTGGTTAAGCAACTGCCTTCGGCTCAGGTCATGATCCTGGGGTCCCGGGATCGAGTCCCGCATCGGGCTCCCTGCTCAGCAGGGAGTCTGCTTCTCCCTCTCCCGCTCCCCCCTCTTGTGCTCTCTCTCTCTCTCAAATAAATAAATAAAATCTTAAAAAAAAATAAAAATAACAAAGGCAGCAGATATAAAATCAGGCCTGCCTACACTCCAGGAGCCAGATAGTGCCTGCAAAGTGACCATATGGAGGCCCTAGAAGCACTGAACAGAGAAGCCTTTTACCCTGGGACCGTGGTATGAAGTGCTAAAGGCTAGGCCTGATAAGAATGGCCTCCTCTCCAGTCTGATGTCTTCCTGCACATGAGCTGAACTTAACTTGTGGGCCAAAGGTGTCATGTTTGCAGGGCTGGGGCATGGCCTAGCCCCTGAGGCAGTAGTGTCCCTTAGGACAAGGGACAACCCCCACTGGAACCAAGAGACAAGTCCGCCTGTTCACTGGGAAAGGCAAAGTGAGGTATGGGTGCTCAAGCAGCGATCTCATCCCTGGTATAGGCTTTGGGTCTAGGATATACTAGCCAGCTGGTTCCTGAGGCACACCTGTTAGGGGGGACCCTCATGCAGGCCACTCCTTCTGCACCTAGTTATTCCACATCAGCCCATGACAATATTGTTGATGGAAAGAGGTCAGAGGAAGCTTTTCCCAACATGGGACAGTGACATCTGAAAGGGTTGCTTGAGGGAAATGGGGCCTCCTTCCAAGAAGGCTCAAACAATGTGGTCTAGGGGATGAACTGTGTTTGAGACTAAGGCAGGGGCTCAACTTGTTGACCATCTATTTCATCTTTTGCTGCAGAGACCTTTGCAAAGCTCCCTGTGCTGGCTCATGTTTTAACATTTTTCAGTTTCTGAAGCTGCCTAGCACGTTTTTCTCTCTTTTCCTCCCTCACTTCACAGGGGCCAAGCTCCTTGACTGAGGAGGGGAACTAGCCAGTTCAGGGTTGTTGCTGAGCAGACCAGGTGTCAGAGTTGAGGAGTCCAGAGTTGTGGGGAGGGGGCATGGTGAACTATGCATCAGGGAGGTGTCCACAGACCTTCCCACCAGTGCCCAGGATTCCTCAAGGCTGATGTGACACTTGGAGCCTACAGGGAGCTACAGAGTGGCAGAAAGCTGGATCAGGTCAGTGTGCATGTGCACCCAGCTTGGTTACTGATTCATGCATCAGAAGTGCAGTCTCTCTTTCTGAACCTGTTTCCCCTTCTGTCAGAGATAGGGGTTGGACTAGATCAGGGATTTTTGTCCTGTGGTGCCTGGACTCAAGGTTCCAGGAACTCCTTAAAATATGTTGAAAAATTTGTGTTCCTGAACCTGATTTCTTGAAAGTGGCTCCATAGATTTCATGGGCTTTCAAAGGACTTTATCCCCAAATACTAAAACAAGTGGTCTAGGTCTTCTGGTACACATTAGAAATACCTCAAGAACTTTTTTAAATTACTGAAGCCGAAGCCTCATTTGTAGAGAAATTATTTTATTGCTTGGGTGTGGGCACACTTTAAAAGCTCTTCTGAAGATAGTAAGAAGGGAAAAATGAAGAGGGGGAAATGGGAGGGGGAGATGAACCATGAGAGACTATGGACCCTGAGAAACAAACTGAGGGTTCTAGAGGGGAGGGGGGGGGGATGGGTTAGCCTGGTGATGGGTATCGAGGAGGGCACGTTCTGCATGGAGCACTGGGTGTTATGCACAAACAATGAATCATGGAACACTACATCAAAAACTAATGATGTAATGTATGGTGATTAACATAACAATAAAATAAAAAAATTAAAAAATACAAATTAAAAATGAAAAAAAATAAAGTAGAATTTTATAGATAATGTAAAAAAAATAAAAATAAAAGCTCTTCTGATTGTAATCTGGTATAACCAAATGGGAAATAGGTGGCAGTGTCTTACAGTGTCAAACATGTTTCCATGATGCAATAGACTGAATGTTTGTGACCACCACCCCCCAACTTCATATGTTGGAACTCTAACCCCTAACTTTAAAAAGTTTAACAAAAAGGACAAAAAAATTACATGGATTTTAGAAGCGATGTCAAATATATAAAACTTTAAGTGACATTTAAGTAGTGTAATTTAGCCCCCATAAGTAACTTATGTCAAATTATTGTGATAGTAATACAAATATACTAAAAGTTACTCTTCAGAATTTTGTTTTACAATATATTCTCTTTTTTTTTTAAGATTTGCTTATTTATTTGAGAGAGAGAGAGAGTAGGGGAAGGGCACAGGGAAGGGAGAGAGAGAATCTCAATAAGACCGCCCATCGAGCATGGAGCCCCAGGCAGGGCTCAATCCCAAGACTGAGGTCAAGCCCTGAGCTGAAATCAAGAGTTGGCTGCTTAACCGACTGAGCCACCCAGGTGTCCCTACAATATATTCTTGTCAATGAAGACACTTCAAATTGTTTAAACCTTACAAGAAAAGCATCAAAGACAACCAACAAATAAAAACAATGTGATGGTATTTGGAGATGGGGCCTTTGGGAGATGATTAGTTTATGATGGTGGAGCCCTCAAGAATGTGATTAGTACTCTTATAGGACAAGGCCAGAAGGCTAGCTAGCTCTTTTACACCTTGTGAAGACACAGGGAGAAGTCAGCAGTCAGCAACTCAGACAGGGCTTTCACCAGAACCCGACCATGCTGACACCCTTATCTGGGACTTTGAGCTACCAGAACAGTGAGAAATATATGTCTGCTATTTACAAGCCACCCAGTCTGTAGTAGTACTTTGCGATAGCAGCCCAAATGGACTAAGACACATGGGGTCTAGCTATTCCACTCCTATACATTTACACAAGAGAAAGTAAAACATGTCCACAGAAAGACTTGTAGAGGAATCTTTATTCATAATAACCTGAAACTGAAAACAATCCAAATGTCCATAAACAGATGAAAAGATAAACAACTCTGGTATACTTAGACAATGGAACATGTATTTGCCAATTTCCATAAAAGTGTACACCTAAAATACATGGGTTTTGGATTATAATTTGTAATCTCGATAAAACTGATTAAAAAGCATAAACTCTCTAGGTTATATTAACAAAGCCATTAATGCCAAGTCCCCACCCCTCCCACTGAATCAAGATAAAAACCCCATACCAGCCTCACTTCCTCAGTCTTAGTGTGGGAGCTACAGCCCAGATGTTTACCTCTGGGCATTGATAGCAACCAGTGGGGTAGGACTGGGGAGACTGGTCCTTGAGGCAGGAATGGCCCTGGGAACAGTTCCCCACCCCTGTTTTAAGTGGCCTGATGAGGGAAGGAAGCTGAGGGAGGTTTACAGGCCCAGTCACAGTGATATGCCAGAGTGTGTGGTGATGTGTGTTGTGCCACCAAGACCAAATGGAGACTTGGGTTTCAGTCAGAGGCTATTGTGTTGATATTACTAGCCAAGTTCAAGGGTTTTAAAAAAAATAATGCAACTATTTTCATATTTTTTAAATGTGACAATCTTCATCTTGACAAATAAGTGCAGTATAAAAATTTTGAGGTGAAAAGTAAAATAAAAGCTGGTTAAAATACATGCTTTACAAATCCTTGTGGAAATAATACAGAAGAGAGTTAAAATTCTCAAAAATAAAGAAAACCTAGAATGTGTCCAATTGTATAAAGGTTTAACCCTTTCAAGAAACCAGAATAAAGCTAAAGACACAGTTTGGGTTTTCTGCTGTTGAAAAATGTACAAATAACTTAGAAAAAAACAGTGAAGGCCAAATATTGTGAGACCACTAGCTACACTTGTCTGCAATAAAAAAAAAAAAAAGCATTTTTTTTGTCATTCATGACATGAATTTCTGCTTTCTCCACATTAGCATGCTGACATTGTGCTCACTAATTTTCATCTCTTGCCATTCTTCCCCCACACAGATAACTCCAATCCAGTCCATCTCCTCTTGCTTACAGTATCATTTTTTTTTCCTTATCCTTCATCCAAATCAAGATACCTGGAATTCTACTGCTTTTCACATTTTTACTTATTATTTGCTGTGTAACAAATTTCCCCAAATATGTCCATTCACAACAACAAATCTTCATTATCTTGTAGTTTCATTGGGTCAGAATACAAACTCTAGTTCAGGATTTCAGGAAGTGGCAGTCATCTGCTGGCGTATGACCACTGGTTATGGCCATGTGAAGGCTGGAGGACCCATTTCAGCTCTCTCACTGGGCTGTTGGCAGGATGCTTATAGATCCTTTCTCATTGACAAGGAGACCTTCTTTTTTTTTTAATTTAAATTCAATTAGCCAACATATAGAACATCATTAATTTCAGATGTAGAGTTCAGTACTTCATCAGTTGCATATAACACCCAGTGCTCATCACATCACATGTCCTCCTTAATGCCCATCACCCAGTTACCCTATCCCCCTACCCACCTCCCCTTCAGCAACCCTCAGTTTCCCATAGTTAAGAGTCTCTCATGGTTTGTCTCCCAAGGAGACTTTCTTAAACTCTTATTATCAGTGAGAATTATCTGGAAAGCAGGAAATATTTTATGGTCTGATATCAGGTGCATAAATTATTTGACCTAACAATAACCTGTGCAGGGAATCTGAGACCCATCTTACAGGTGAAAAAAGGCAATGCCCCGAAGGTTACGTGACAAATGTCAGTGGACTGGGGACAGGCACTCTTCTCCATCCTAATTCCCATCACTTTTCAGGAAATACACCATTTCCTTTTCTCTACACTGAGGACGGTGAAGAAAATAGAAAGAAATACTAAGAATTAACAACAGCCCAGAAAGCAATATATCCCTCCCAAAGTTTATTTATTTTCCTGCAAAGAAATTTGACAGTATGACAATGAAAGTAAATAAATAAAATGACTCACTTTCCAGTTAATCATAGTTTAGCTATCCTGCAATTACATAAATCCTCAAGTATCATATATATTTAGTTAGTTTGTAGAAGGCAAAGACAGTAAGAACACTAAAATAAATACATAAGGCATAATAATTTTGTCAACAGCATGTGGGGGAAGTTGTCAAGGCTGGTTTATTTGTTAGTTTGTACAGAAGTTCAATGGCTCCTTAATTGTGTGCTGCTATTTTTTAACCTCTGCTCCTTTTGTCTTTCTGTTTTAAAAAAACATTATTTGAGGTTCTCATACCTCTGTAACACCTGTAACAGATGTGGAGGGCTGTCCTGAGGAAGGCTTGGGAACAGTCCTCTGACTTCTAAAATACTGGGATTTCAGCCCAAAGCCTTCAGCTCAGTGTTTTGGTGAAGCTAGGGGTGGATAACCACAACTAGGTGTAAGCCTAGTGGTGCTCCACTTTCCACCTTGTCAAAATTTGCAAGCCACATGACAGTTATGTATGTCCTGGTCATTTTGCACATTTGGGAAAAATAACAATGATAAAAACAGAAACAAAATATAATAAAGGAGAGCCAAGAACCCCAGGCTGAGTTTGTTCTGCTCCTTCCAGTAGGGGTACTCATATTTTCCCTCTCAGCATTGCTTTTTTCTCTGCCTTCTTCCTTGGCTGTTGTTTCTATGCTCAGGGTTTTGTTCAGTCTCCTCAAGGCCTCTCCTCAGCCTGACCTTGGGGCCAGTCACTAAGGCCCATTCCATCCCACTGTCATGCCTTAACAACTGTTGTAGGGGGCATCATCTATGAATTCCCTGATGAGCAGGATGGTCAGGGATGCATACAGGTACACAAACCTTAAGGGCTACCTATGTCCCTGGTCTGGTTGTTCAAACTGACCTAATGCTGCCTGGCCAACCTAAGAAAAGGGGAAAGAAGTGACAAGGTGTAGGTAAGTTTCCCCAAACACATCCCATCTACAGGTATCTCTGTAGATGCTTTAACACCAGGATGCGGGGAACCGCAGGTGTTTCTGTCTCTAGGAAGTAGATAGAGGAAGATATTTGCCTCCCCAAGTCTCCTTCCTTCCACCTCAGTCTCAAGGCTGACATTCTTGCTATGTGACTTTCTGAAACATTTTATCCCACCAATCAGAAGGGACAGAGGATCCTTATTGGCTTTGCCCTTTGGCCTTTCCTTTCATTTGGCCCAGATATAACACTGTGTGGCCTAGGGTCCTGTTCCCACTGGCCAGACTCTGGGCTTGTGGCCTGAAGAGAGGGGTGTACAGAGATGTGTAGCCCTGGTGAATGCCAGCACTACTCAAGAACCAGAGTGGTCAAGGAGGTGCAGGAGAGAGAGATAGAATATGTTTCAAGGTCCTCTCTGACTTACCAAGAACTCCACAGCCAACCCATCCTCTTTTATGTTTTTCTCTTAAACTTGGAACTTAGTGAAGTGGACAGACACAAAAACGGGGTTTCATCTAACTCCTAGAAGAAATATTTACCTTGGCAGGGGGAAGGGCTCCTGAAAGATTTTAATTACTTTATTCATTTTGCATTGATTTTCCCCCCCTCAAACATTTTATTTTGTGGTTACTATATGAAGTATATACACTCATTCTTTTTTTTATAATAAAATAATTTTTTTATTATCTTCAGTTAGCCACAATATAGCACATCATTAGTTTTTGATGTAGTGTTCAACAATTCATTAATTGCCTATAACACCCAGTGCTCATCACAACACCTTAATACCATCATCTGGTTACACCATCCCCCCACCCCCCTCCTTTCTGAAACCCTCAGTTTGTTTCCTGGGATCCATAGTTTCTCACGGTTCTTCTCCCTCTCTGATTTCTTCCCCTTCAGTTTTCCCTGCCTTCCCATATGGTCCTCTGTGCTATTCCTTATGTCCTACATATGAGTGAAACCATATGAAAATTGTCTTTCTCTACTTGACCTATTTCACTTAGCATAAGCCCCTCCAGTTCCATCCATGTCGATGCAAATGGTGGGTATTCATCCCTTCTGATGGCTGAGTAATATTTCATAGTTTATATGAACCACATCTTCTTTATCCATTCACCTGTTGAAGGGCATCTTGGCTCCTTCCACAGTTTGGTTATGGTGGGCATTGCTGCTATGAACACTGGGGTCTGTGTTCTTTCACTACATCTGTATCTTCGAGGTAAATACCCAGTAGTGCAATTGGTGGGTCATAGGGTAGCTCTGTTTTTAACTTTTTGAGGAACCTCCATAACATTTTCCAAAGAGGCTGTACCGACTTACATTCCCACAAACAGTGTAAGAGGGCTCCCCTTTCTCCACATCCTCGCCAACATTTGTTGTTTCCTGCCTTGTTAATTTTTGCCATTCTAACTGGTGTAAAGTGGTATCTCATTGTGGTTTTGATTTGAATTTCCCCAATGGCTAATGATGTTGAACATTTTTTCATGTGTCGCATTAGACATTTGTATGTCTTCTTTGAAGAAGTGTCAGTTCATGTCTTCTGCCCATTTTTTAACTGGATTATTTGTTTTTTATGTATTGAGTTTGATAAGGTCTTTATAGATCTTGGATACCATCCCTTTATCTGTAATGTCATTTTCAAATATCTTCTCCCATTCTGTGGGTTGCCTCTTAGTTTTGTTGACTGTTTCCTTTGCTGTGCAGAAACTTTTCATCTTTGTTAAGTCCCAAAAGTTCATTTTTGCTTTTGTTTCCCTTGCCTTTGGAGACGTGTCTTGAAAGAAGTTGCTGTGGCCAATGTCAAAGAGGTTACTGCCTATGTTCTCTAGGATTTTGATGGGTTCCTGTCTCACATTGAGGTCTTTCATCCATTCTGAGTTTATCTTTGTGTATGATGTAAGAGAATGGTCCAATTTCATTCTTCTGTGTATAGCTGTCCAATTTTCCAGCACCATTTAATTGAAGAGACTGTCTTTTTTCCATTGGATATTTATTCCTCATTTGTCAACTATTAGTTGACCATAGAGTTGAGGGTCCCTTTCTGGAGTCTCTATTCTATTCCATTGATCTATTTGTCTGTTTTTGTGCCAATACCATGCTGTCTTGATGATCACAGCTTTGTAATATAGCTTGAAGTCAGGCAACATAATGCCCCCAGCTTTGTTTTTTCTTTTTCAACATTCCCTTCATGATTCAGGGTCTTTTCTGGTTCCATACAAATTTTAGGATTGTTTGTTCTAGCTCTTTGAAAAATGCCAATGGTATTTTAATAGGAATGGCATTGAAAATTGTAGATTTCTCTGGACAGCATAGACATTTTAACAATGTTTATTCTTCCAACCCATGAGCATGGAATGATTTTCTATCTTTATGTGTCTTCCTCAATTTCTTTCATAAGTGTTCTGTAGTTTCTAGAGTATAGATCCTTTACTTCTTTGGTTAGGCTTATTCCTAGGTATCTTACGGGTTTTGGTGCTATTGAAAATAGAATCGATTCTTTAATTTCTCTTTCCACAGTAATATTGTTAGTGAATAGAAATGCAACTGATTTCTGTGCATTGATTTTGTATCCTGCCATGTTACTGAATTGCTGTATGAGTTCTAGTAATTTGGGGGTGGAGACTTTTTCTAAATATTTTATTTATTTATTTGACAGAGAGAGAGACAGCGAGAGAGGGAATACAAGCAGGGGGAGTGGGGAGAGGGAGAAGCAGGCTTCCCGCTGAGCAGGGAGCCCAATGTGGGGCTCGATCCCAAGACCCTGGGATCATGACCTGAGCCGAAAGCAGATGATTAATGACTGAGCCACCCAGGCGCCCCAGGGAAGGAGACTTTGGGTTTTCCACATAAAGTATCATGTCATCTGTGAAGAGAGAGAGTTTGACTTCTTCTTTGCCAATTTGAATACTTTTATTTCTTTTTGTTGTCTGATTGCTGATGCTAGGACTTCTAGTCCTAATTTAAACCAAAATGGTGAGAGTGGGATCCTTGTAGTGCTCCTGACTTTAAGGGAAAAGCTCTCATTTTTCCCCCATTGAGAATGATATTCACTGTGGGCTTTTCATAGATAGCTTTTATGATATTGAGGTATGTTCCCTCTATCCCTACATTTTAAGAGTTTTAATCAGGAAAAGATGTTGTATTTTGTCAAATGCTTTTTCTGCAACAATCCAGAGGGTCATATGGTTCTTGTCTTTTCTTTTATTAATGTGCTCTATCACGTTGATTGAGTTGCAAATGTTGAACCACCCTTGCATCCCAGCAATAAATCCCACCTGGTCATGATGGATAATCCTTTTAATGTACTGTTGGATCCTATTGGCTAGGATCTTGGTGAGAATTTTGTCATCCATGTTGATCAGGGATATTGGTCTGTAATTCTCCCTTTTGGTGGGATCTTTGCCTGGTTTTGGGATCAAGGTAATGCTGGCCTCATAGAATGTGTTTGGAAATTTTCCTTCTATTTATACTTTTTGAAACAGCTTCAGTAGAATAGGTATTCTTTATTTTTTAAATATTTGGTAGAATTACCCTGGGAAGCCAGTAGTGCAATTGGTGGGCCATAGGGTAGCTGGGCCTGGACACTTGTTTTTTCGGGAGCTTTTTGATTACTGCTTCAATTTCATTACTGGTTATTGGTCATTGTTCTATTTCTTCCTGTTTCAGTATGGGTAGTTTATAAGTTCTCAGGAAGGCATCCATTTCTTCCAGATTGCTTAATTTATTGGCATATAGTTGCTAGTAATAATTTCTAATAAGTTTTTCTATTTCATTGGTCTTAGTCATGATCTCTCCCCTTTCATTCATGATTTTATTAATTTGGGTCCTTTCCCTTTTCTTTTGGATAAGTCTGGCCAGAGGTTTATAGATCTTATTAATTTTTTTCAAAGAACCAGCTTCTAGTTTCATTGATCTGTCCTACTGTTTTTCTGGTTTCTATTTCATTGATCTCTGTTCTAACCTTTATTATTTCTCTTCTCCTGCTTGGTTTAGGTTTTATTTGCTCTTCCTTCTCCAGCTCTTTTAGGTATAAGGTTAGCTTGTGCATTCGAGATTTTTCTACTTTTTTAAGAGAGGCTTGGATGGCTATGTATTTTCCCCTTTGCAGTATCCCATAGGTTTTGGACCAATGTGTTTTCATTCTCATTAGTTTCCATGAATTTTTTAAGTTCTACTTTAAATTCCTGTTGACCCAAACATTCTTTAGCAGGATGGTCTTTAAGTTCCAAGTGTTTGAATTCCTTCCAAATTTATTCTTGTGATTGAGTTCCAGTTTCAAAGCATTGTGGTCTGATAACATGCAAGGGATAATCTTAGTCTTCTGGTATTGATTGAGACCTGATTTGTGACCCAGTATGTGGTCTATTCTGGAGAAAGTTCCATGTGCATTCGAGAGGAATGAGTATCTATTGTTTTAGGGTGGAATGTTGTATATATAACATTCCATATATATATATAATAGGAAGTCCATCTGGTCCAATGTATCAATCAAAGCTCTTGTTTCTTTGTTGATCTTCTGCTTAGATGATCTGCCCATTGCTAAGAGTGGAGTATTGAGGTCTCCTACTATTAAGGTATTATTATCAATATGATTCTTTATTTTGGTTAACAGTTGGTTTATGTAGTTGGCTGCTCCCATGTTGGGAGCATAGATATTTACAATTGTTAGGTTTTTTATGTTGAATAGACACTTTAAGTATGATATAATGTTCCTCTACATCTCTTACTACAGTCTTTAGCTTAAAAATTTAATTTGTCTGATATGAGAATTGCTACCCAGCTTTCTTTTGAGTTCTGTTGGCATGGTAAATGGTTCTCCATCCCCTCACTTTCAATCTGGAGGTATCTTTACATTCAAAATGAGTCTCTTGTAGATAGCATATGGATGGGTTTTTATCCAATCTACAACCCTGTGACATTTCATGGGAGCAATTTAGGCCATTCACATTGAGAGTGACTGTTGAAAGATATGATTTTAGTGCCATCATATTGTCTGTAAAGTCCCTGTTTCTGTAGATTGTCTCTGTAAATTTCTCATCTATATTACTCTTGGGGTCTTTCTTCTTTTATAGAATCCCCCTTAATATTTCTTGCAGGGCCAGCTTAGTGGTCACATATTCTTTTAGTTTCTGCTGGTCCTCGAAGCTCCTTGTCTCTCTGTCCACTCCGAATGACAACCTTGCTGGATAAAGTATTCTTGGCTGCATGTTCTTTTCATGTATTGCCCTGAATATGTCTTGCCAGTCCTTTCTGGCTTGCCAGGTCTCTGTGGACAGGTCTGACATTATTCTGATGTTCCTCCCTCTTTATGTAAGAAATCTCTTCCCCTTAGCTGCTCTCAGGATAGCTTCTTTGGCTCTAAGATTTGCAAGTTTTAGTATTATATGCCAGGGCATTGGTCTGTTTTTATTGATCTTGGAGTGGTCCTCTCTGCCTCTTAGACGTGAAAGCTTGTTTCCTTCCCCAGATTAGGGAAGTTCTCAGCTACGATTTGCTCAAATATACCTTCTAGTCTTCTCTCTCTCTCCACCCCCTCAGGGATCCCAATAATTCTGACATTGGAACATTTCATGGCATTATTAATCTCTCTCAGTCTGATCTCATGGGCTTTTACCTGTTTATCCCAGGCCTCCTTGGCTTCCTTCCTTTCTATCATCCTATCTGCTAGCTCACTAGTTTGTTCTTCTGCTTCATTTGCCCTGGTTGTCAGTGTATCCAGTTTAGACTGAATCATTCATAGCATTTTTAAGTTTGGCTTGATTAGCTCTCATTTCTGCCCTTAGAGATTCTATATTGTCACTAATATTTTTCTCAAGCCTAGATATCGACTTTGTAATTGCTACTCTGAAGTCTATCTCTGACATCTTGCTTATATCCATATCCATTAGATCTGTGGCAGAGGCCATTGTCTCTGGTTCTTTTCTTTGTTGGGAGTTCCTCTTCCTAGTCATTCTGTTGTGGGGTGGCTGTGGAAATGTACAGAGTCCAAAGTATTAAACATGACCCAAGCAAGATGCACCCTAGGAAAATCCAGAGGGTCAGAAGCCACCACCGAAAAAACAAAGCCAAATGAAATACAATAATAAAATTATAAAATTTAAAAATTAAAAAAAAATTAAAAGTAAAAAAAAAGAGCGAGTGAAGTGAAGGGGGGCTATAATCGCTCAGTGTGGACAAAGTAGGGTGTTTCAGTTGTTCCTGCGTGTATTTTGCTATGTTTCTTAGAGGACAGTACTTCCCAAAATTACAGGGAAAGTCACACTTGTATATACATAAAAGTAATATTGAATAGGGAAAAAGAAAGACTACAACGAAGCCTATATCTATAAAAAAATATAGGTGTGAAAAAGTACAAGTAAAAAAGCTACTATGAAATATAAGTTGATATATTAAACATCTAGTTGAAATGAGAACAGGTAAAAAGAAAAAACAGAGAAGAAACATAAGAGAAAGAATAAAAAGAAAAAGAGAATTGTATCTGAAAAATAAACAAGCTGTGTGGAGCTCAATATACTATTTTCCCCTGGTGTTGGGATTTTACAGTCTTATGGGGACGGTAGGGCTGTTGTACTCTTGTTCTTCCAGCCTGTCTTCTGGGAGAGGGGCCTGCTGTGCTGTTTATCAGGCAACCCTGCTTGGGCAGAGTGACTCTGCCCCCTTTTGGGGGATGGGCTCAGTGGAAACCGGTTTTTTGAGCTTTTCTTCTCTGGCAGCTTTCTGAACCTCTTCTCAGGGTCAGAGCAAAAATGGCTGCACCCAAACCTCTGGCTCAGAGCAAAGAAATCACAGTCTGCTCTCTTCACTAAACCCTCCAGGGCAAGCAGTCTCTGTTTCTGTATGCGCTGCTGAAAACCGCAGCCTCCCATGGTGTGTACCCACAGTGACTCTCTCAGAGGTCATCCCAGGGGCCCTGGCTTGTCCCTGCTTTTGTGCTTCTAAAACCTTGAGCTGCAGCAGGCTTGTGTGTGCACCCGCAGCTCCTGGATCCTGTCTGGGCACTGCTCTAAAGCCCTTTCCTGGCCACTACAGCTCTGAGAGTTTTCACCTGGTCCCTGGTGCAGGACACTTTTGTGCTCCTGTGTTATATGTTATACCACTTTCCAGGAGCCACCTTATGGAGGCTCCCTCCCCCTTTTGTTTATCTTCTGATCTCTCTTTCCACAGATTCATGACTCCACCCTTCCTACCTTTGGACAGGCAGTGCTTTTCTGCTTGTAGGGATCCAGATGTAAATTCTTACATCTCAGGCTGATTCCGTGGGTGTTCAGAATGGTTTGGTTGGTAGATATCCAGCTAAATTCAGGGGACCAATTGAAGTGGGGTCCCCTACTCCTTCACCATCTTGCCTCCTATCATCTAAAGTATATACACTCATTCTTGAAATACAAGAGCATTTAGATAATCAAACAGGGTAAAAATTTTCCAATAAACCCACTTTTTAGAACATTTAAAGGAACATTCTTTCATATAAATCACTGCCTTTTAAAATACAAAATTGAGATATATTATACACCAAAGAATGAAGGGATTTTTTTCTTTGTCTCTTAGTGGGTAAAGACAAAATGGAGGGCTGGAAAGGTCAGAATGGAGATGGGGCCATCATCTCATCTAAGCAGCAAGCCAAGGGGAGAGGAAACATGCACCCACAGGATATGTGGTGAAGGCCTGAGCATGTACAGGTGCATTGGCTCATTGACAAAGACACTCCATGGATCATGTCTCAAGGAGTGGCCAGAGCACTGGAGGAAGATCACTTTCCTTTGGGGAACATGAGTATGAACCAAACAGGATTTTTCTGCTATATGAGCTAGGTTCAAATTCCAATTCTTTTACACACAGACACCTTGAGGCCTGAGACAAGTTGTTAATATTCTCTTAGCTTCAGTTTCCACAAATGAGAAATGGAAAGATTAGAATTATGTACTAAAGTCTCCTGACTTTACCATGGGGCATCTGAGCAGTGAAGTGATCAGGGTATTCCATCCTCAGTCTGTCCCCTAAAGTCCTGAACAGCAAGGAAGTGGTTGAGATTAGGTCCAGGCTCCTCCTTGTGTCCCCTGGGGGAAGCAATGGACAGCCATGAGGACCAAAGCCTGCAGTCTAAAACTGAATAAACCTCAGCAAGGCCAGCAGCAGGATCCAAACTGTGAAGCTGAGCACTTCTCTCTGTTGATTCAGTCAGTCTCACAGCTATTTAGTCACTGAAATAACCTGCCTAGTCTTTTCTGCAGCTTCTAGGCCATTTTTACAGTCTTTTTTACAGAGCACAAGAATTTTGCAAACAGCTACTGGGCAGTCTTTTTTTTTTTTTTCCTGCTACATTTGTGCAGCCTCCCAGGACTGTGAGGTATGGCCATCCCATTGAGGGTGCTGTTCTAGGACCCTGGGCAAGTCTGAACCAACCAGGGAGGACTTTTACAGACATGACTCAGCTTTGAGTGACAGAAGTTTCCAGGGCTGTCATGGTGTCCCCTCAGCCCACCTTCTTTGAGGACTCAGAACCAGGTACAGCCAAAGTGGTTTTAAACCCTTGTACCAGCCACACCTGAACAAAGGTCTCTGTAGGGGTTCAGAAGGAATTGCCTTAAGATGGGCCACTTTGGCATTCAGATTATGCCAAGCTAAAAACAGCAGAAGGCAAAATACTCAAGAAGAAATTTACCTCCCCCATCCCTAACTGCCTAAAAGAATTTAGATAGAGAACCTGCTCCAGGAAGAAAGCTATCACCAGAGCTGACAGGTGTGACTTTGCTCTATTTAACTGTGAAGACAATTCTGCACCTGTGGTAACTCACTGCTGCCCTGAATCCGAAATGCTCACTAACTCACTTCTCACCCCTCTGCCATGTAGCTCTGTTTCCTCCCTCAGAACCCACAGACATTTTTATGATTCAGGACCAGGGACAACATCCTAGACATCAGGGATCCCCCATGATCTTACACCAAGAATGAGTCTACCTTTGTTCTGAGTGCATGCTTCATATGCTACGCTACCTCTGCCTAGGTCTGGCCTTGTTCAAAGATTCAACACTGGAGAAGAAAAAGAAATCACATGTGGAGCTGTTTAGAGTAGAAAACTGGAATTCCTGTGCTTTCCCTTTACCCATCATCACAAGAGCACTGTTTCTGAAGGGTAAAGGAGACCATGTCCATGTTACAAGTGGAGAATAAGACACAAGACTTTAACACAGCAACTCAAGATGTCATGTTAAGGCAGCTCTATTTCCACACTAGACCCTCCTCTCTGGTAGAGTGAAAAACCTGGATTCCTGTACCCTATCCTGCTATCTGGACAAAATTCCTGCTGCCTTTCACAGAGACTCTAAGACTCATCTTCTTATTTTCCACCTCATCTGCCTGGTCCAGATATCAGAGGGACCAAGGGCAGCAACAGTGTCCTGCAGTTGTCATCACAGCTGCTATGTGACTTTGGACAAACTACTCATCTTCTTTGTGCCTAGCATCCTCTTGTGAAATGTCCTCATCTGCTTCCTAGTATTGTTGTGAGGATAAAATGAGACAGTGCTTGTAGAGAGCTTACTAAAGTGACTGTCACAATATATTCACACTGTGAATGGCAACTATTGTTGTCATTGTATTGTTGCTGTTATCATCACCATCATCATCACCATCATTATCATCTCCACCACCATCATCATCATTGAATCTAATAATTGTCCTATAAAACAGATCAGGTATCACATCACCATTTTATAGATGAGGAAATTGAAAATGAAAGTGGAAAAAATGTTTTGATGGTAAAAGTTAAATGTAGTTGGACCTATTAGGAAATACTTGATTACACCAGTATTATTTATCATGGAAAGTTGCCCCTTTTTGACAAATGGAAGCTGCTTCAATAAGTAGGATTGTAATAGAAGGGGTTTCAGCAGGCAAACAAATCCAGCTGGGAGCCTGCCTATGGCTCATGTCTCTCAGCATGTTGTGCATCAGGCACAGACTTGAAGAGAATGCTCAAGAGGATGTGAGAACTTCATGTCCTATATCCATCAGACCAAGCTTTATGACCCTGAGCACATCCCTTCTCACCTTGTGTCAGCCCACCCAGCTTAGTATTAAGAATGACTCTTACATGAAATAAGTCAGTCAGAGAAAGACAAATACCATACGATTTCATTCATATGTGGAATTTAAGAAACAAATGAACATAGGGGAAGGGAAGGAAAAATAAAATAAGATGAAAATTGAGAGGGAGGCAAACCATAAGAGATGCTGAACTCTAGAAAACAAACTGGTGATTACTGGAGGGGAAGTGAGTGGAGGGAAGGGATAATTGGGTGATGGGCATCAAGGAGGGCACTTGATGTAATGAGCACTGGGTATTAGATACAACTGATGAATCACTAAATTCTACTCTGAAACTATAAAAAAAAAAAATGATGCTGATATTTGCCAAGCATATCAATATTCACAAAAACTTTCTCATCCATTTTTTTTTCCAATCCTCTTAACAAAAAAGCTAGAAAAAGATGGGGAAATAAAAGCCTACTATCAAGCCCTAATATTTAAACAACATTATTTATACTGTGAAGTAGTTTTATATAGATATTGGATCCTCAACATCTCTATGCAGAATGGCCACCTACTGCACAGGGTCCTGCCTCTATAAACAAAAAAAGCTGTGTGTTACATAATCCATTGGCCAACATGAGGTAGAGCAATTTATCACAGAAAAAAATAAAATAAGACAGGTAAGAGTTACTTATATGTTTGCTTCTTGTCCCATCAGTGAGTGTGAAGGTACTATTAATGTATAGTACCATCCCTTCTTGTCTAAGTCTTTTCTTTATTGTCAGATGTGTCATTTCTAAATAATTTCATGTCCCCCACTGGGAGAAGTCAACCACACTGTTATAACTCACAGCACTATGACTCTTTGGAACCTGATTGTATGGAAACAACACAACTCACCTTGCCTCTACAGTTCCCTAATACCATTTATCTAATGCTGGTTCCATCATTACTCATGATGCTGCATCACCTGTCATGTTGCCCATAAACACTGCATTCTGATAACTCTCCCAAAAGTTGTTGTGTTTCACTTGCAATGACTATAAATGCAAGTTTATAAAGAAAATGCAAGATATGAGTAATAATTTATTTTCTGGTCATGTTAACTTCATTGTTCAGAATTTTATAACATACATGCAGAACACCATGACCTCAAACTCTTTAGGCCATAATTAGGCCATTGCTAGATATGATTTTTCCCATACTGACAATATCCCTGCCTTGCACATCTCACCACAGCAGGCAGAGAGGCAAGGGGCCCTGGCAGACTAACACTGGTCCCATTCACACACAGAATATCTGTTAATTGCCCAGGCAACACTTGAGAGCAACCTGGGAGGGTGTAAGTTCACTATACCAATGAGAGGCAAGAAAGATAATCAATTAGAAGGGCTTGTAGTATCACCTACCACCTCTAAACAAATCCAGCTGGGATTTGGAGCTATAACCTCTAAAGTCCTAGGAAATAAATGTAGTCATCCCCAGAGGACTTCCTGGCATGTGAGGTGATTTTTTTTTTTTCTGGTTACTAGTGGCAGGCACAGAGGGTAAACAGGGTGGAAGATGCCTGCTACCATACCTGCCTCCCTCAGGAGCTATAGACCAGAGATGACACTGTAATCAGAATATGGACAGTCTAAATCAAGTCTAAAAACTCTTTGTGTAGACCTAGATCCCAGAGATTTTCCCCTATGTTTATTTTCTAAAAATTTTATAGCTTGATGTTTTATATTTATGTCTGTGATCCATTTTGAGTTAATTTTATGTAAGGTGTGAGACAAGTTGAGATTCATTTTGTTTTCTGTGGATGTCCAATTGCTTTAGCACCATTTGTTAAATTGCTTTTGCACTTTTGTCAAAAATAAGTTGGGCATATTTTTTCAGGTCTATTTCTGGTTTCTGTATGTTGTTCCATTGTTGGAGAGAAAAAATAAATTCTTTACAGATTCTCTAACTGGCCTAAGAATCACATTGACATGAGAGAGATTAACAGGAGAAAATCAAAGAAAAGTTTAATAATATGGGAGAGACCCAGGAAAACTGAGTAACTCCCTGAAATGTTTGAAGCCATCATTTTAAATAACATCTTCAGCTAAAGATGAAAGATGGATAGGGCATTATGGAAGCCACTAGATAAAGTACAATAAACAAGGACAGTGTTGTTATGCAGAGTTAAGTCTTTGCCTTCTTCATTGATAACAGTTTCTAGAGATTTAGAGTCTACCCCTCTTCCTAGTAAAGCAAGGGAGATGTCCTTACAAATGGATGTTTTCCTTATTTATACATGTATATGTCTCTTACAGAAAGGGTAACTTCTTGGTTTTCAGAGCTTCTCTTGTGTCTGCAATCTCTTAAAAATAATCAGCTTAAAGTAATAGATATACCAAAGAGACATAGGTTGGAGTGGCGAAATTTGCTCCCCTACACCCTCCACCAATACAACAGAGTATTGGTTATTGTAGACATATGGTAAGTCTTGAAATTGGGTACACTGATTATTCCGACTTTATTCTTTTTTTTTTAAGATTTTATTTATTTATTAGACAGAGAGAGAGAGCACAAGCAGCGGGAAGGGCAGAGGGAGAGGGAGAAGCAGGCTCCCCGCTGAGCAGGGAGCCCAATGCATGGCTTAATCCCAGGACCCTGGAATCAAGACCTGAGCCAAAGGCAGACACTTAACCAACTGAGCCACCCAGGCAACATTTTATTCTCCTTTTTAAAAGTTGTTTTAGCTTTTCTAGTTTTGTTGCCTTTCGATATAAATATTAGGATAATTTCGTCTACCTTTACAAAAGTGTTTGCTAGAATTTTGATAAGAATTACATAAAGCTTTATATCAATTTGGAGAGAATTGACATCTTTGCTCTGTTGAATATCCCAATTCATGAACATGATAACACTAAGTATACTGCTAACTATGGATTTTTTTGTAGATTTTTTTTATTAAGTTGAGCAAATTCTCTTCAACTAATTCTTATTTTTCTTAGAACTTTTTTCATAAATAGGTGTTGAATTCTATCAAATGATTTTTCTCCTTCAATTGATATGATCACATGATTATTTTCTTCTTTAGACTGTTACCATGGTAGGTTATATTGATTAATTTCAAATAATGAATGTGAGATGTCCTAGCCTGACAACCCCTTTAGCTACTCTGGCAGGGAAAACACATTACTTTGTTACTTTCAGGTGGGAGAAGTCTGGGTTCACCACTTGCCCTCCATTTTCAGTCTCTAGGGAGGAGCAATGTGAACTCCTTCACCTTCCAGTGTTGACACTTGCTGTCAGGGAAAGGTCCTAGGTGTATAGGACTTAAACCCCAGCCCCAGCTCCATTATGTGTAATGTGGATCCAGCCTAAGGTTTCAATCCATAAAATGGGCATAAGCATTTCCATCTATCTTTCTCTATAGGATTCAAATCTTATGTTAGATGTAAAAAATTGTGTTAGATTAGTGTTCTTCACAGTATGGTCTTTAGACCAGCCATGTTGGAATCACCATGAGTGCATATTATAAATAAAGCTCCCTGGGCCTCATCTCAGACCCAATAAAATCAGAATCTTTAGGAACAAGGCCTAAGTGTACATTCCTAAACAGGTCTACAAATTATTTTTATGTATAATTAAATCTGAGGCCCACAAGTTTTAGATTTGCAAATATAAGGGATTACTTCTTGTGTTTTAATAGAGTGGGAACATCTGGGTGTCAGAAAGCAACAGGGATGACAGCTGAACTAATGATAACCACAGTGCTGCTATTTATGCACTACTTTCTTGATGTGATCAAGTGGTCACAAGGGAAAAAGCATCATCAATATGTGTTAGGTCCATTCATCTGTTTTCTTGCTCATTTGTTCATTCATTCATTCATTCATTCAGCCATTCATAAAAATGCAGAATACAGACTAAAAGGCACTATGTTAGGTGTTAAGGAATTGGATGGGGTCCAGGTACCAGCTAGAACTAAGATGAAAACAGCTCCTGCCCTATGGGAGTCCACACTGTAGTAAGACCTATAAAGTAAATGCACTGTTGTAAATTCTACCCAAAAGAGCAACATTCAGCCTAGGGAAATTCCAGTCTTTCACATAGGAGCATATGAACTTACTCCAAGGAGAGCAGGAGGTTCCCAAGTGAAAATGGAGTGAGATGGGGGTTCCAGATTCTGTGATATTGGTTAGGTCTGTGACATGAACAAGTTTGTATGTGTACAGATATGTACATGTGCTTATGCTGTCTGTGTCTCTCTGTGTGTATTGCTGAGTACTAATGTACCTAGGTGTTATCTGTACATCTGTGTCTATGTTACCCCAACACATTGCCTACTGTCTCATGTGTGTCTGTGTGAATATAGCAAATACTTACTGAGCACTTACTCTGCATCAGAAATGTTCTGTTCTACATGCCATCTTATTTAATCTTCACAACAATCCTAGGTTTTATTATCATTTGAAAGATTAAGAAACTTTGACATGAAGAGTTTAAACAACTTGCTGGTGGCCACAAGCTTGCAGGTGGAGCAGCTTTTTGAACTCAGGAAGTCTGGCATCAGTGTCTACCTCCTGGTGACTATACTATGGGTCTGTGTGTGCTGTGCACACTATACATGAAGAGATAGATGTATGCCTACATTTACATTCTGACATGAAAAACCATTGAAAGTTAAGCAAAAAGAAAGGTCAGGAACATGGCAGGGATGTCCACTATCACCATTGCTATTCAACACAGTACTAGAAGTCCTAGCCACAGCAATCAGACAACAAAAAGAAATAAAAGGCATCCAAATTGGCAAATAAGTCAAACTCTCATTCTTTGCAGATAATATGATTCTTTATGTGGAAAACCCAAAAGACTCCACCCCAAAACTGCTAGAACTCAAGCAGGAATTCCGTAAAATGGCAGGATATAAAATCAATGCAGATATCAGTGGCATTTCCATACACCAACAAGACAGAAGAAAGAGAAATTAAGGAGTTTACAATTGAACCCAAAACCATAAGGTACCTAGGAATAAATCTAACCAAAGAGGCAAAGAATCTGTACTCAGAAAACTATAAAATACTCATGAAGGAAATTGAGGAAGACACAAATAAATGGAAAAAATATTCAATGCTCATGGATTGGAAGAACAAATATTGTGAAGACGTCAATGCTACCTAGAGCAATCTACACATTCAATGCAATCCTTATCAAAATACCATCAACTTTTTTCAAAGAAATGGAACAAATAATCCTAAAATTTATACAGAACCAGAAAAAAACCCAAATAGCCAGAGGAAAGTGGAAAAAGAAAAGGAAAGCTGGTGGCATCACAATTCTGGACTTCAAGATCTTTTACCAAGCTGTAATCATTGGGGCACCTGGGTGGCTCAGTCGTTAAGCATCTGCCTTCAGCTCAGGTCATGATCCCAGGGTCCTGAGATCGAGCCCTACATCCAGCTTCCTGCTTGGCGGGAGGCCTGCTTCTCCTTCTCCCACTCCCCCTGCTTGTGTTCCCTCTCTCACTGTCTCTCTCTCTCTCCGTCAAAATAAATAAATAAAATATTTTTTTAAAAAAGCTGTAATCATCAAGACAGTATGGTACTGGCACAAAAACAGACACATAGATCAATGGAACAGAATAGAGAGCCCAGAAATGGACCCTCAACTCTATGGTCAACTAATCTTCGACAAAGCTGGAGAAAATATCCAATGGAAAAAAGACAGGCTCTTCAACAAATGGTGTTGGGAAAATTGGATAGCCACATACAGAATGAAACTGGACCATTCTCTTACAGTACACACAAAAATAGACTCAAAATGAATGAAAGACCTCAATATGAGACAGGAGTCCATCAAAATCCTCACAGGCAGCAACCTCTTCAACCTCAGCTGCAGCAACTTCTTCCTAGATACATCGCCAAAGGCAAGGGAAACAAAAGCAAAAATGAACTTTTGGGACTTAATCAAGATAAAAAGCTTTTGCACAGCAAAGGAAACAGTCAACAAAACCAAAAGACAACCGACAGAATGGGAGAAGATATTTGCAAATGGCATATCAGATAAAGGGCTATTATCCAAAATCTATGAAGAACTTATCAAACTCAACACCCAAAGAACAAATAATCCAATCAAGAAATGGGCAGAAGACATGAACAGACATTTTTCCAAAGAAGACATCCAAATGGCCAACAGATACATGAAAAAGTGCTCAACATCACTCGGCATCAGGGAAATCCAAATCAAAACCTCAATGAGATACCACCTCACACCAGTCAGAATGGCTAAAATTAAGAAGTCCGGAAATGACAGATATTGGCAAGGATGTGGAGAAAGGGGAACCCTCCTACACTGTTCATGGGAGTGCAAGCTGGTGCAGCCACTCTGGAAAACAGTATGGAGGTTCCTTAAAAAGTTTAAAATAGAGCTACCCTAGGACCCAACAATTGCACTATGGGTATTTACCCCAAAATTACATATGTAGTGATCCGACCCTAAGGGAAAATCTTCTATAGTAATATAACCCCAAGCGATACATATGGCCAGATGTAATGAAGGCTACATTTCCCAGGCTCCCTTTTGGCTAAGTGTGACAATGTGACTGACCTAATTTCTGGCTAATGGATTAGAATGGAAATGATATTGAAATTCTAATCAAGCATTTAGAAGGTAGGGCTATAACTCTGGAAAACAGTATGGAGGCTCCTCAAAAAGTTGAAAATAGAGCTACCCTATGACCCAGCAATTGCACTACTGGGTATTTACCCCAAAGATACAAATGTAGTGATCTGAAGGGGTACATGCACCCCGATGTTTATAGCAGCAATGTCCACAATAGCAAAACTATGGAAAGAGCCCAGATGTCCATCAACAGATGAATGGATAAAGAAGATATGGTATATATATACAATGGAATATTATGCAGCCATTAAAACATGAAATATTGCCATTTGCAACAACGTGGATGCAACTAGAGTGTATTATGCTAAGCGAAATAAGTCAATCAGAGAAAGACAAGTATCATATGATCTCAGTGATATGTGGAATTTGAGAAACAAGGCAGAGGATCATACGGGAAGGGAGGGAAAAATGAAACAAGAGGAAACCAGAGAGGGAGACAAACCATAAGAGATTCTTAATCTCAGGAAACAAACTTTGGGTGGCTTGGGTGGAGGAGGGCAAGAGGGATGGGTTAAATGAGTGAGGGACATTGGGAGGGTATGTGCTATGGTGAGCGTTGTGAATTGTGTAAGGCTAATGAGTCACAGACCTGTACCCCTGAAACAAATACATTATATGTTACTAAAAAATAAAAAAAGTAGAGTAGATCAACAAAACTAGAAGTTGGTTCTTTGAAAGAATTAATAAGATTGATAAACCTCTGGCCAGACTTATCCAAAAGAAAGACCTAAATTTATAAAATTATGAATTAAAGGGGAGAGATCACGACTAACACCAAGGAAATAGAAACAATTATTAGAAATTATTATCAGCAAATATATGCCAATAGATTAAGCCACCTGGAAGAAATGAATGCCTTCCTGGAAACTGATAAACTACCAAGACTAAGACAGGAAGAAATTGACAATCTGAATAGACCAATAATCAGTAACAAAATTGAAACAGTAATCAAAAACCTCCCAAAAAACAAGAGTCCAGGCCAGATGGCCTCCCAGTGGAATTCTACCAAACATTTAAAGGAGAAATAATTCCTATTCTTCTGAAGCTCTTTCAAAAAATAGAAACAGAAGGAAAACTTCCAAACTCGTTCTATGAGGCCAGCATAACCTTGATCCCAAAACCAAAAAGGAGAATTACAGAGGAATCAGCATGGATACCAAAATTCTCACCAAAATACTAGCCAATAGGATCAAACAGTACATTAAAAGGATTATTCATCACAACCAGGTGGGATTTATTACTGGGATACAAGGGTGGTTCAACATCTGCAAATCATCACTGTGATAGAACACATTAATAAAAGACAAGAACCATATGATCCTCTCAAATGATGCAGAAAAAGCATTTGACAAATACAACATCCTTTCCTGATTAAAACTCTTTAGAGTGTATGAATAGAGGGACTATTCCTCAATTTCATAAAAACCACCTATGAAAAGCCATCAGTGAACATCATTCTCAAGGGGTCAAGCTGAGAGCTTTTCCCTTAAGATCACGAACACAACAAGGATGCCCACTCTTGCCACTATCAGTCAACATAGTACTAGAAGTCCTAGCAACAGCAATCATACAACAAAGAAATAAAAGATATTCAAATTGGCAAAGAAGAAGTCAAACACTCTCTCTCCACAGATGACATGATACTTTATGTGGGAAAACCAAAAGACTCCACCCTTAAATTATTAGAACTCATACAACAATTCAATAATGTGGCAGGATAAAAAATCAATGCACAGAAATCAGTTCCTGTTCTATACACTAACAATATAACTATAGAAAAAGAAACTAGGGAATCGATTCCATTTACAATTGCACCAAAACCATAAAATACCTTGAAATAAACCTAACCAAAGAGAAATTACAGAGCACTTATGAAATAAATTGAGGAAGACAGAAAAGGAGGGAAAAATATTCCATGCTCATTGATTGGAAGAATAAACATTGTGAAAATGTCTATGCTACCCAGAGCAATCTACACTTTCAACACCATCCCAATCAAAATACCATTGGCATTTTTCAAAGAGCTATAACAAACAATCCTAACATTTGTATGGAACAAGTAAAGACTGCGAATAGCCAACGAAATGAAAAAGAAAAACAAAATTGGGGACAACACAATGCATGACTTCAAGCTATATTACAAAGCTGGATATCAACCAGACCACTCTGTACACCCACAAAGTCAGCCTGAGATGTAAGAAGATACACCTGGATCTCTACAAACAGAATATCCCCAGCGGTTGTTTTCAAGGTATGACGCAGGGAACGGTGCTTCTGTCCGAACCGGAGGCTTACGAGCGGCATTAGAAGATAAGCGGAAGGGGTGGGAGCCTCCGGGATCCTGCACCACCAGTGTGTGAAAGCTTCCCTCTCTGGGGACAAGGCACAGACTCGGTCTATAGCAGCAGGGAAAGAACTTTAGGGCAGTCCCCCAGGTTGAAACCTGGAGCTGTGGGGGCACGTGTGCAAACTGGGGGTGGCTCTTAGAACACGAAGGGTAGAGACTGCCTGGACCTGGAAGAGAGGGCTGGGAGTGCTGCTGTGGGGCAGACAATCCAGGACACTGACATTTTTAGCAGCACAGACAGAAACAGAGACAGTGTGGCCTGGAGAGCTCACT